>NW_027438554.1:0-55000 GCF_000715075.1 Nicotiana tabacum
GTTTTTGAAGTACCTTTTGAGGTTTGTCTCAATCAGTTTACACAATATGACGATGGATTATGCTTTCAGGAACAAATATAAGCAACTCAATACAAACAGAAAAGACATTTTCTTGGGACTGCTATTATTTTGGAGGGTTTCTTTATTGTAACAAAAGGATTCCTCAAGCTCTTTCACCTCTAAAGTTACTTTCATTTGTTGACCATCAAATATTTAACCCCTCTCGAACATCAAATATTTAATCCCTCTCTGGTGCAAGCAATGTCACGCGACACCGCTTTGTCGAATTTCTTTTTAAATAAATATATGTAGATAGTATACAAAATTAAAATATTGGGTATAAATATAAAAAATGACACTGCTTGTTATAATAATTTATTCATTTGTTCCTTTTTCAAATATTGACATCGCTTAAGAAAATTCATGTGTACGTACTCCCCTCCCCTCCCCTCCCCTCCCCTCCCCCACCCAAAAAGAAAACTCTATGTGATGATATACCTTTCTCACACTTTTTAATCCTACTTTCCATGGTCGGCTTTAGATAATCATCCCTACACTTGGAAAAGAAACTGGCAATTGTAGATAGCCATCTATTTAGTGCTTAAAAGCAAAAAATTCCCTTTGGCTCAACAAAACAGTGTAGGGTCCAAAAATAAGGAAAATTCAGGGTGGGGGCTTCTTTTCTTTTTTCCTATTAGCTATAGATGATATTGACTTGTTAAAGTTAACCAAGAAGCAAAAACTCTCCCTTAAAAAGGAGATTCTTTACCTGTCCCACAACTTATTAGCTTTTAAATATTCCATGTCCATGTACCCAATGATGCCATAAATTGATTCCCTCCATTCTCAAACATTTAATCAATCCATACAAGCATCTCTTTTTGTTCCTCTCATCTCTCTCTCCCAAAAAATGGCTCAACAAATGGGGGTAAGTCTTGCTTCTACTTCCATATCAACTTCTCTCTTTGAACAAATCAAGAATCACAATAATGTAAAGCATATTGTTTTCTACTTATGTTTACACTCACATCTTTTCATGCAGAAATCTAGGGTCACAGAGATACAGGTGAGAATGGACTGTAATGGATGTGTGCAAAAGATCAAGAAAGCTCTACATGGCATCCATGGTGAGTAAGTGATGCTTTAAGTACTAATTCTTTCTTTTTAAGTGCTAATTCTATCTTCATCTCTCCTATAAGATGTTATAATATTCTCTGTGTGTCTGGTGTTTCTACAGGTATTTATGATCTTTATATAGATTTTCCTCAGCAAAAGATTACTATAGTAGGATCAGCAGATCCTGAAAAAATAGTAAAAGCACTAAAGAAGACAAGAAAGAGTGCTATTGTTTGTTCCCACATAGAACAAGCAGAACCTCCGACAGAGCCAGAGGAACCTGCACCAGCTGAGAATGAAGCACCACCCCCCGAGTCTAGCAATCCTCCAACAGAAGCTCCACCAGCTGAAGAACCACCGAAAGAACCGCCGAAAGATC
Organism: Nicotiana tabacum; assembly: GCF_000715075.1. Classification (NCBI taxonomy): domain Eukaryota; kingdom Viridiplantae; phylum Streptophyta; class Magnoliopsida; order Solanales; family Solanaceae; genus Nicotiana; species Nicotiana tabacum. Next base: position 1,496 of record NW_027438554.1, read on the forward strand.
CACCGACACAAGAAAATCAACAAGCAGAGGAGAAACAAACACATGATGAAGGTGCTGATAATACCAAAAGGCAACCAGACCAACCCTCTAAACCTAGAGACGTCGAAGAAGTTCATGTAATATACCACTATCCACCAGACTACGGTTACAGACACAACTTTAGCCAGGGTATGAGCAGTCACGAGCCACCCCGGGATCATGGATACAGATACAACTATGGGAAGACCATGATCCATGAGCCACCCCGGGACCCTCGTTACAACAGATACAACTACGGCCCGAGTATGAGCCAAGAGCCACCCAGGGACCATGGTTACAACAGATACAACTATGGTCAGAGTATGAGCTATGAGCCACTTAACTACGGCCGGAGTATGATCCATGAACCTCCTCCGGGAAACACTGGCTACAGAAATAATCATGTTCGTCCTACTGGTCCAGAATTTAGACCTGAGGCGCCGCCACCAGGTCAACCACCAGTTTATGTGACTCACAGCTACAATAGCTACCAACCATCACCTTATGTGACTGGATATGAGTACATCAGGTCACCACCAAGATACACACAATATACTAGGCCAGAGCATTACTCTGAGGACTATCACTATGGAAACGATGGCAATGGAACAATCGGCTCAGTTTTCAGTGATGAAAATCCAAATGCATGCACTATTGCTTAAGGAGGATGAGCAAAATGGTTTGCAAGGGAAGCAAGTGATTTTATTTTTTGTTTCACCTGTAAGAGAGAAAGATGCCTAACAAATTCCAGATGATTTGTAAAGTAACTCTCAACAAACAAAAATAAAGCAAACATGTGCAAATGTTGAGAGTAATGAGATTCTTGACTTCAAAAGCAAAAAGGGAATATATCCTCCACTCCATCTCTACAAGGCTAATTCAGACCACCTGGCATTCATTTCCTGAAGAAGAATACTAATAAATTTCCTTTATTCTTGGAATTTATTCCTCAGCTTTACATTTAAAAATTTAGCCATGCTTGAAAGCTTCATTCTTTTCTGCCAAAATAGAGAAAGTTGAACTTGACTATGAGATGGAGAAATAAAGGAATTTGGTGATCTCTTTTTTAATCTGTGCAAGAAAAAGTTTTTTAAATTAATTCCATTTGAATGGCTCAACCTATTATCGGCTTTGCAAAATCTGAGCAATTACATTTCCTGCTGAACATATATCTTTAGGCAGGAAAATGCAGATACCAATTGGCGGATATCAATTCTCAGAAAAAGGATAAGCTGATCACCCAAAACATCTAAAGCTTACCCATGCCGATCCGCAATTATAGCCAGATGCAAGAAAAAATGTACTAGTCGCTAATTCTAATAGAAATAAAGTAGCTAGAATCCCTCACAAAATTGTAATCCAGGCTGTTAATCACAAGATATCTCAAATTAACGAACATTCAAGTAACGCATAAATGTGACAACACTGCTTGCACCAATGATGACTACATAGATTCAATCGCACCTGGTAACACTCTTTTGAGTGCATATTGATTGAGTTGCCCTAGCGAATGGACTCAGTAGAGACACAACCCCCGTACTACATTATGAGCAGAGGAATTCCTTTATGTTAGGTGGATCAAATTCAAAATGAAAGAGAATATTGATGAAATTATAGATTCTTCGAAAACCGATCAAAATCTTACATGTCAAGATTCAAACATTACACAACATAATTTGGATAATGACTCATTTTGTTCAATTTCAACCTTAAGTTTTACAGAAAAAGGATGAAAATTGGTATCTCTTACATTGTTGTTTCGAGCAATAGGGAAATTGTTTTACAGAAATTTTTTCCAACCAAGATCAGAAAGTTACCGACAAATGTATTACTATATGAGACCTTTTTCCTTTGGATAACTTTTTGCGCTTTGTCTTTCCTTTTTGTTGATAAGATATCGTTTCAACTAGAGCAAACCAAGAATAAGAGATCACAAGCATAAGTAGCCGAGTGCAGTCAATTTCTGGTTTAGATCAACCTGATACGACGTATAACAGGCAAGTGAAGGAGAAGCATCCTCAACCTGTTTGCCACAAAGAACTTGACTTCAAAATACCAACAAAATGTAATATGCAGTTACTGAATGTACATAAGTCTTGCTATATGCACATGGAGACGACATTAGTACATTGAAAATGACTAGTAAAAACAGGGAAAACCATACTTGATCATTGCGCTCCATACAGTCAGCATGAGGTAGATTAGTTGTTCCTTAGTTGTTCCTGACATCTGCACATGGACTACAATGGTGTTTTCATCATGTCTATCACAGGGTAACAGTGGGATCAGATACATTTCTGATCACACAAAATGATCAAGAAGGAAACTAAAACTTCATGGAAGATACAAGAAGACATCAAAGCCCAAATGAGCATGCAAGCAAATATGGTTCAAAGATGTCTTAATATGCAATGCCTTGTTCTATATTTGTCAAAAGAAACAGAATTTAATAGCACTTGAGAAAAATGTATAGAGAACTCTAACTAGTTATTAGTTACACGGCGGTCTTCATCTGAGCTTTTAAGCCTTCGTTGTTATTGCATCCTTGGATCCTTTCGGGAAAATGGACCAAACTAGGCTTTCAATGTAGACGCTTGCCTCAAATGATGTATCACAGTTGGTAACCTCTAGATATCTCAATGACTCATCCTTTGGATTGTAAACCATGAAAGTTGATACAAACTGAAACAAAAATTCACCTTTGTTTGACATACAAAAAGGAGGATAAAAGAGAAAACGCACAAGATCAGTAGGATGATTGATGTTAAACATCTTTGTCCAAGATTCTTTAACCCCATACTTCTTCATAATCCACAAATCTATGTGAGTTGTCATTCCCTGATAATAACAATACAAAGAAAGATCACCTCCCAAAACTCCCAGCGACAGCCTAAAATTAAGGTTTCCTTCTCCATAGCAGGGTTGCTCAACTTTTCCCCATTTCCCATCAGCCAAATCAATACAAATGATGTCCCAGCCATGAGCAGTCGTAGTAATCCAATGAAGCTTGCCATTCACAAACTTACCACACTTACTGGGTAGCACCCGAATCCTAGAAACATGGATACTTGTCCAAGAATCACTATTTAGACTATATATATTGACCTCAGTACAATATAAACTATCAACAAACAAAGTACGGAAAATTGTAGAAACATATGCAGTAACATAGCAAGAAGAAGAAAGTTGTTAGTTAGATAGTTAGTGTACAGCTGTCATAGTGGTTAGAAATAGAGTAGGGACCACTAGCTTGTTAGTGGAGGTTAATTATGTATATGTATATAAAGACACAATGTACTGTTACATTGAGAAATACAGAAACAATTTCCCTCACTTTCTTCTTCTTCTTCCTCAGCTCATTCCCTGCTCATGTTTCCTCCATGGCTAGGGTTCTTCATCTCACGCATGCACTGAGTTCTAACATGATATCAGAGCAAGAGCTCTGAATTACAGCTCGCAAATCGATCCAGTTTGTAGTTCTCGTACTCTTTGAAGTCTCTTCTTCGTCTCTCAAATCTGAAGCTTTAAGTTGTCGTCAACAATGCCGAATAACAACTCTGAGCAGGAAACACCTGCAATTGTAACTGAAACCTCGCAAATCTCGTCGGAGGATGAATTTGAAGAAGAAATCTCAGTTCCAATCACTCATCCGTTGTATCTGGCATCCACTGATACAAGTGGAATTTCTCTGATCTCCTTTCAGCTAACAGGGACAGACAACTTCTCGCTGTGGTATCGATCTATGAAAATTGCTCTCCTAGGTCGAAATAAGCTCGGAATGGTTGACGGAAGGTGGAAGAAGGAAAAATTTCGAGAAAAATACTGGTACCAGTGGGAGAGATGCAATGCAATTGTCTTATCGTGGCTGATGAATGTTGTAGCACCGACCTTGATCAGTGGAATCGCTTATGCAACCAATGCACACACCGTGTGGATGGATCTGCAAGAGCGTTTTGACAAGGTGAATGACACTAGATGCTATAACCTACACAAGGAAATTGCAACCCTAACTCAAGACACCTCATCTATATCTGTGTACTATTCTAAACTCAAGAATCTATGGGACGAAACTGAAGATCAAGTTCCTTATCTTGGTTATGACTGCCCTAAAACTAAGAAATTTATTGAACACTTGCACAAACAGAAGCTATATCGGTTCTTTATGGGATTGAATGACTCATACTCACAAGCTCGTAGTCAGATTCTTATGATGAAACCTGTTCCCTCTGTGAATCAAGCTTATTTTATGTTAATGAGTGAGGAAAGTCAAAGAAATGTAGCAGGATCAGCAGGTATTTTAGGTGCTGGACCTAATGCCACCAGTGGTCACTATGAATCTACAGCACTATACAGCTCCAAGTTTGATAATAGACCAAAACACAGAAAGAATTTCAATCTATACTGTGACTTCTGTAAACTAAAAGGTCATAGCAAGGAGAATTGCTACAAAATAGTTGGTTATCCAGCTGACTACAAGTTTAAGAAGAAAGGGGGAGCTGGTGTTTATAATGCAGTAGCTGAGTATGGTTCAACATCTAGTAACTACAGTGCACCACCTAAACTAAGTCCTTACACAGCCTAGTGGACAGCCAAGCCCAGGCTTTTAGATGGCTACTATGCAGCCAAGATCTGTTCGACCTTTGCAACACAACAGTCACACTGCCAATATGGAATTACAACCACAACATGGAGGAGGTGGTGCCTTTCCTTTTACCAAGGAACAGTATGACCAGATTATGCAAATTTTGAACAGTAATACAGTCAGCCCTACCTCAGCAAACAACAACGGTCCTAGACCTACATCTCAGGCTCATGCAGCAGGTACTAGTGTTGCTTTACTAGCTTCCAATAGTCCACAAGAATGGATCATTGATACAGGGGCAACTAATCACATGGTGTCTAATCTCAATCTATTAGATAAGACAACTGTAATTGCTCCTATTCCTAGAAAGGTTCTCTTGCCAAATGGAGATGTCACATAAGTAACTCATGTTGGAGATAGTCAAATATCAAACAACAACACACTAAAAGAAGTACTTTATGTACCAAAGTTCAAGTATAACCTGTTGTCAATATCAAAAATGACAAGGGACCTAAGGTGTTTTGCCTCTTTCTATCCTGATTTTTGTGTGTTTCAGGAGCTCTTCAATGGCAAAGTGAAGGAGATTGGTAGAGAAAGAGATGGCTTGTACTTTCTACAACAACATGGAAATAACAGGTTGACTGTTGTATCCTTGGCAGCTGTTAACACAAAGGCTGATCTCTCAGTCAGTTCCAATGATATAGCCTTGTGGCACAGGAGACTTGGTCATGTGTCCATCATTGTTTTGAAGAGACTATTCCCTGTTAAGCAAGCTAGTATTACTAATGTCATCAATAATTGTTGTGTGTGTCCTTGTGCTAAACTAACCAGGACATCATTTCCTTACAGTAGTATCAAGAGTACTAGTGCATTTGATCTAATTCATGTAGATGTTTGGGGACCTTATAAAACTGCAACCTTTGATGGTTATAGATTCTTTCTCACAGTAGTTGATGACTTCACTAGAATGACTTGGGTTTCTTACTGAAACTGAAATCTGATGTGTGTGTTGTACTTCCACAGTTCCTTGCTTTTGTTCACACTTATTTCAATAAAACAGTTAAAATGGTGAGATCTGACAATGGCTCTGAGTTTCTAAATTCAGTGTGTAAAATGTCTTCAATAAACTTGGTATTCTTCATCAAACCACCTGTGCATACACTCCACAGCAGAATAGGGTAAGCTGAGAGGAAACACATGCATCTCCTAGAAATCACCAGAGCTCTGAGGGTTCAAGCTCATATTCCTATCAAGTTTTGGGGTCATTGTGTTATCACTGCAGCCTACTTGATCAACCGACTACCATCTTTAGTGTTGAAAGGATGTTCACCTTATGAGTTGTTGTACAAGAGGAGGCCTCAGCTAGGGTACCTTAGGACTCTAGGTTGTTTGTGCTTTGCTAAGCAAGTGCAGGAAACAGACAAACTTATGCCTAGGGACAAACCTGCTATTCTCATGGGGTTCTCAGATACTCAAAAAGGTTATATTCTCTTAGATATTTCTACACATCAATTCTTTGTCAATAGAGATGTTGTCTTCCAGGAGAATGTATTTCCTTTCAAAGACTATTTGAAAGTCTCTCCTCCTATATTCACCTCATTTCCTTCACCTCCTAGTTGTGAAGAGGTGTACAGAGTTATCTGTCCCTCTCCTCACATAAATCCTTCTACTTCTTCTGATGGTTCTGAACCTTTGTCCATTACCCCTGAGCCTTGCCCCACACTAAGAAGGTCACTCAGAACTAAGCATCCTCCATTGTGGCTTAAGGACTTTGTCACTCAGCCCTCTACCACCACTACACCATATTCCATAGCCAACTATGTTTCTTATGACTCTCTGTCTCCTTATCAGTCCTACATTGCAGCCTTCTCATCCATTGTGGAACCCTCTTTTTATGATGAGGCTGTTCAAGACCCAAGGTAGGTGGAGGATATGAAATCAGAAATTGCTGCCTTGGAAGCTAATCACACTTGGGAGGTTGTCTCACTTCCTCCAGACAAGATGCCTATTGGTTGCAAATGGATCTTTAAAGTGAAGTACAAGGCTACAGAGGAGGTTGAAAGGGTTAAAGCCAGATTGGTGGCCAAGGGGTTCAGCCAGCAGGAAGGTATTGATTATCAAGAGACCTTCAGTCCAGTTGTTAAGATGGTGACAGTTAAGACCATACTTTCTGTTGCAGCTTCTGAGCATTGGCATATCCACCAAATGGATGTGTACAATGCTTTCTTACAAGGAGATTTACCAGATGAAATCTATATGACTCTTCCTCGGGGCTTTCAGAGTCAGGGGGAGAGTAGGCTAGTTTGCAGACTTTTGAAATCCTTGTATGGTCTCAAACAAGCACCCAGGCAGTGAAATGCCAAGTTATCAGAGGCACTGATTAGCTTTGGGTTCATACATAGTCAACATGACCACTCCTTGTTTGTACAAGGTACTGGCAGCTGCATTGTGGTTATATTAGTCTATGTGGATGATATGCTCATTTGAGACTAGTAGAAGAAACCAAGGCTACACTCCAGAAGACCTTTAAGATGAAGGACCTAGGGGAGTTGAAATACTTCCTTAGGATAGAGTTTGCAAGATCACCACAGGGTATTCCGATGCATCAAAGAAAATATGCATTAGAACTTGTATTTGAACTTGGCTTAGGTTCTGCAAAGCCTGCTGCTACACCTCTTGAAGCAAATGTGAAACTCACTACTCCACAGTATGATGAACACACAGGCACAGCCAACACCTTGAATGATGCACTACTACCTGATGTTTAGCTATCAAAGGCTACTGGGGAAACTCCTATATCTGACAGTAACAAGACCAGATATTGCATTCAGTGTTCAAACGCTTAGCCAGTTTATGCAAAAGCCTAAGAAATCTCATATGGAGGCAGCACTCAGGGTGGTCAAGTATATCAAGAATCACCCTGGGCAAGGTGTACTTCTATCTAGTCAGAAGAGAAGTGTTATCTCAGTCTTCTGTGATGTTGATTGGGCAGCATGCCCATTGACTAGAAAGTCTGTGTCTGGATTTTTTATAAAGTATGGGGACTCACTCATATCATGGAAATCAAAGAAGCAAAGCACTGTCTCTAGAAGCTCTGCAGAGTCAGAGTACAGAAGCATTGCAACAACAATGGCTGAACTAGTGTGGATATTTGGGTTACTCAAGGACATTGGAGTGGTGTTTGAATTGCCAGCTACTATCTTCACTGACAGTAAAGCAGCCATACAAATAACTGCTAATCCTATCTTTCATGAACGAACCAAACACATAGAGATTGATTGTCATTTCCTAAGACAGAAGATTCAGCAGGGACTAATCAAGATAGAGTATGTGGGAACCAAAGAACAGTTGGCAAATGTGCTGACTAAAGGACTGCCTAGAACTCAACATGAGTACTTATTGTCCAAGCTAGGATATTTGAATATCTTTACACCACCTAGCTTGAGGGGGAGTGTAGAAACATATGCAGTAACATAGCAAGAAGGAGAAAATTGTTAGTTAGATAGTTAGTGTACAACTATCATAGTGATTAGAAATAGAGTAGGGACCACTAGCTTGTTAGTGGAGGTTAATTATGTATATGTATATAAAGACAGAACGTACTGTTACATTGAGAGATACAGAAACAATTTCCCTCACTTTCTTCTTCTTCTTCCTCAGCTCATTCCCTGCTCATGTTTCCTCCATGGCTAGGGTTCTTCATCTCACACATGCACTGAGTCCTAACAAAAATACCCACAACCTTATAATCATCATGGAGCTCAGCATATCCAAAGCCAAAACATTAAATAGCAACCACACATCGACGTAACTCTAGAATCAGGAAATTTCTTGAATTTCCTAATTGATGGATTCCAGATAAACAAGTCTTGTTGCCCAATGATAAGACAAATCAAACCATTGACGGAACCCACAATCTCAATAGTTTTACGAGGTTTTTTCATAGGATTATCCAAGTCACCTACCCTTGTAACAGATTCATAAATTAAAGAACTAAGGTAACAATGCTTAAAATGGTACTCAGCTCGAGAAGAACTCAACATAAGCTTATGGTGGGTGTAATACTTGTTATTGTGAAGGATACTGAGTTAAAACAAAATTCAGGAAACTGTTAGAAGAATAAAGAAATATATCAAATAGTAAAGAATCAGAAATATTCCGAGTCCACAATTTTCTTGTGCGTCCTTAAGGAATTTTACCCCCTCACACGTTGCCAAGGTAATGGATTAAATCCTCCCAGGATAAAACGGAATAAACCTTCATGCAACAGTGGCAATACAAACTGCAGGATACCAACGAACTCAAAGAACGGAGCAAAATCACACTTACGAATTTGAGAGAGAGAGACTGCGAATTAGGATGCAGTATATTCAGAAAGAAAGAAGTTGTAGAGTCTTTTTCGTATCTGGAAGATGCAGCCTTGCCTCATAATTTATAGGCAAATATCAGAAGAGGTGTCTGGAAAGGTGCCTTTTCAGAAAATACGCGGCCTGCCGCGGTTCTACCGCGATCGCGGCCGAACCGCGGCCAGAGAGCTTCTCTGAATCTGACTGCCGCGATTCTACCGCGGTCGCGGCAGAACCGCGGCCAGTGAGGCCTTCTGAACCTGACTGCCGCGATTCTACCGCGGTCGCGGCAGAACCGCGGCCAGTGAGGCCCTCTGAACGTTCAGCAATGATTTGGCATTTAATTAATTATTAAATAATTAAATAAATTTTATCCAAAAATAATCTTATCGATCATTTGACAAATCCAAATCCAAATCCAAAGCCGAAGCCGAAGCCGAAGCCGAAGCCGAAGCCGAAGCCGAAGCCGAAGCCGAGCCGAGCGAGCGACGACGACGGCGCGAGGGTTCATTCTCTTCAACTCCTTTTAAGAGCTTTAAGAAGTGAATCTATATATAAGCACATAAATGTGATTGTCCCTCACCAATGAGGGACAAATTGCAAGACAAAAGTTCACTTCTTCAAATTTTCATTTTCCCTCCATTTTATTTCCTTCCATTTCCAATTCACACTTCTTCTCTTTTAAAGCCCAATGGCTTAAAGTCCAACAATCCCCCACATGAATGGGAATGGCTGTATCAAGAAAGATCATAGATGAAAGTTATGTGATTTTGCAAGTAAGGATTAATTGCATCTGGATAAGTAGGTTTCCCTTTGAACTTTCCGTAGTGAACATATGTCGGATATACTCGGTCAATCGGTAGATTTGATATCTTTGAACCGTCGAACTTTTAGTGTATACCTAGACAGCCATATGTCACACAACCAACCCTTAACCGTCTTTTGGTTCTCATTGTTGTGTTTGTTTTAGCCATGAACACCGCCTGGTTTCATAAGTGCGTAGAGAATTGGCCTTACAGAATTCCCATTGAAGCGACTTCTTCTTCTCACTTACATAGGTGATTCCTAAACGTGTAATCCTTTAGATTGACATTATTTGATAAATACTTCATCAAACTTAGGTAATCATCAAAAAACGTATAAAGTTCTATCCTTGTTACTGAACATTGTCTTCATCACGAGAATGGACCAAAGATTTTGTTTTGACAATGTTGAACCGGTCAATCACAACTTTGTTTGAGCTCCTTGAACCTAGATCTCGGAACATCCAAAATTTTAGGTAGAGTTACCGCCATGTTGACTTGTCCTCGGCCATAGTCCCATTCCCTTAGATGATTTCTCAACTCCCTCTCTAGTTAAGCCTTTTGTAAGTGGATCCGCAACATTATCCTTTGATCTTACATAATCAATAGTGATAATTCCACTAGAAAGTAGTTGTCTAACAGTATTATGTCTTCGTCGTATATGACGAGACTTTCCGTTATACATAACGCTCCCTGCCCGTCCTATTGCAGCCTCACTATCGCAATGTATGCAAATAGGAGCCAAAGGTTTTGGCCAGAACGGAATGTCTTCTAAAAATTCCGAAGCCATTCAGCTTCTTCACCGGCTTTATCCAATGCTATAAACTCTGATTCCATTATAGAGCGAGCAATACATGTCTGTTTGGAAGACTTCCAAGATACTGCTCCTCCACCAATAGTAAACACGTATCCACTTGTGGACTTTGTTTCTGATGAGCCGGTTATCCAATTAGCATCACTATATCCTTCAATAACCGCAGGATAGTTATTGTAGTGCAAAGCGTAGTCTTGGGTATACTCCAAATATCCCAGAACTCGTTTCATAGCCACCCAGTGATGCTTGTTGGGATTACTTGTGAATCGACTAAGTTTACTTATTGCACAAGCTATATCAGGTCGGGTACAGTTCATGATGTACATTAGACTTCCCAACACACGAGCATACTCCAATTGAGACGTACTTTCACCTTTATTCTTTATAAGATGATGGTTTAAGTCAATTGGAGTTCTTGCACTTCTAAATTCCAAGTGTTTGAATTTTTCCAGTACCATTTTCACGTAATGTGACTGAGACAAAGCTAGACCTTGAGGAGTCCTCTGGATTTTAATTCCTAGAATTACATCGGCAACTCCTAAGTCTTTCATATCAAACTTACTAGCAAGCATACGCTTAGTAGCTTGAATGTCGGCAATGTCTTTGCTCATTATTAGCATATCATCAACATATAAGCAAACAATGACTACATGATTTTGAACGTTCTTAATGTAAACACACTTATCACATTCATTAATCTTAAAATCATTTGACAACATTGTTTGGTCAAATTTCGCATGCCATTGTTTGGGTGCTTGTTTTAATCCATAAAGAGACTTAACAAGTCTACACACCTTCTTTTCTTTTCCCAGAACCACAAACCCTTCAGGTTGGTTCATGTAAATTTCTTCCTCAAGATCACCATTTAAGAAGGCTGTTTTTACATCCATTTGATGGATTTGAAGACCATACAAGGCGGCTAACGCTATTAGCATCCGAATAGATGTAATTCTTGTTACCGGCGAGTATGTGTCAAAATAGTCAAGACCTTCTCGTTGTCTAAATCCTTTGACAACAAGTCTTGCCTTGTATTTGTCAATAGTACCATCGTATTTCATTTTCTTCTTGAAAATCCATTTAGAACCCAACGTTTTATTACCCGGAGGAAGATCAACCAATTCCCAGGTATGGTTGCTCAATATGGATTCTATTTCACTATTGACAGTTTCTTTCCAATATTGTGCTTCTGAGGAAGACATTGCTTCCTTGAAGGTACGAGGCTCATTTTCTAACAGAAAAGTCAGAAAATCTGGACCGAATGAAGTAGATATCCTTTGACGTTTACTTCTTCTTGGATTTTCTTCATTAGACATACCATCTGTTATTTCCTCCCGAGGTCGTTTTGACTTTTGGCAGGTCACTTCACTTTCCTTTTTATACGGATAAATAGTTTCAAAGAATTCAACATTATCTGATTCTATTATCGTATTAATGTGAATCTCAGGATTTTCTGATTTATGAACCAGAAAACGATATGCCTTGCTATTGGTTACATATCCAATAAACACACAATCAACCGTTTTTGGACGTATCTTAACTCTTTTAGGTTTAGGAACTTGTACCTTAGCTAAACACCCCCACACTTTGAAGTATTTCAAGCTAGGCTTCCTTCCTTTCCACTTTTCATAAGGAATGGACTGTGTTTTACTATGAGGTACACGATTGATTATCCGGTTAGCTGTAAGTATAGCTTCCCCCACAAGTTCGGTGGTAAGCCAGAACTTATTAGTAATGCATTCATCATCTCCTTCAATGTTCGATTCTTCCTCTCCGCAATTCCATTAGATTGTGGAGAGTAAGGGGCAGTTGTTTGATGAATAATGCCATTTTCCAAACAAATTTCTTCAAAAGGAGATTCATATTCGCCACCCCTATCACTTCTTATCATTTTGATCTTTTTGTTTAGTTGCGTTTCAACTTCACTCTTGTATTGCTTGAAAGCATTAATTGCCTCATCTTTACTATTAAGTAAATAAACATAGCAGTATCTCGTGCTATCGTCAATAAAAGTAATAAAATACTTTTTCCCACCGCGTGATGGTGTTGACTTCATGTCGCAAATATCTGTGTGAATTAAGTCTAAAGGACTTGAATTCCTTTCAACGGACTTATAAGGATGCTTAGCATACTTTGATTCCACACATATTTGACATTTGGAATTAATGCAATCAAATTTTGGCAATACTTCTAGATTTATCATCTTCCGCAATGTTTTGAAGTTTACGTGACCTAAACGCGAATGCCATAAAGTGTTTGACTCAAGTAAGTAAGAAGAAATATTCACTTTATTGATAGGAACTGCTATTACATTTAGCTTAAAAAGGCCCTCATTTAGGTAACCTTTCCCTACATATACATCGTTCTTACTAAGTACAACACTATTAGAAACAAAAATACATTTGAATCCATTCTTGACAAGAAGTGAGGTAGACACAAGATTCTTGCGAATTTCTGGAACATGGAGGACTTGATTTAGAGTCACTATTTTTCCCGACGTCATCTTCAACGCAATCTTGCCAACTCCTTCAATTTTGGCCGTAGATGAATTTCCCATGAAGATTGTCTCGTCGGGTCCTGCGGGGGCATAAGAAGAAAATAACTCCTTGTTAGCACAAACATGGCGGGTGGCTCCAGAATCTATCCACCATTCTTTTGGATTTCCTACCAAATTGCATTCAGACAACATGGCACATAAGTCCTCCATTTCATCTTCAACCATGTTAGCTTGATTCTTTTTCTTCTTATCATTCTTGGGCGCACGACAATCCACGGCTTTATGCCCAGATCTTCCACAGTTGTGGCAATTACCCTTGAACTTTTTCCTGCTTGGGTAATTCTTTGGTCCGGAAGCCTTCTTCCTCTTCTTATTTTGTGGCGCCTCCTCAACAACGTTTGCCCCCATTATTGTCGAGTTTCCACGTGACTTCTTTTCAGCATTTTTGTTGTCTTCTTCTATCCTCAGACGAACAATCAAGTCTTCTAGTGTCATCTCCTTCCGCTTGTGTTTAAGATAGTTCTTAAAATCCTTCCACAACGGAGGTAACTTTTCAATGAAAGCAACGACTTGAAAGGCCTCATTTATGACCATACTCTTCAATAACAAATTCATAATTAATAATAAGATAAATCTTATTAATAAAATTATTGATTCGGGTCATACCTTCAGCAAGGAGGTCATGCACAATGACTTGTAATTCTTGGACTTGAGTTATGACGGACCTAGTGTCAATCATCTTGAAATCCAAAAACCTTGCAGCCACGAACTTCTTAAGTCCGGCATCCTCAGTCTTGTACTTCTTCTCTAGTGCATTCCATAATGCTTTTGAAGTTTCCATGGCACTATAGACATTGTACAAGCCATCTTCCAAACAACTCAATATGTAGTTTTTGCACAAGAAATCAGAATGTTTCCATGCTTCAGTTACAACAAGTCGTTCATCATCCGGAGTATTATCAGCCATGACCGGAGGATCCTCCTTGATGAAACGTTGCAAACTCAACGTAGTAAGATAGAAGAGCATCTTCATTTGCCAACGTTTGAAGTCAATCCCGGAAAACTTTCCGGGTTTTTCTGCCGGTGCCATAGCATGAGCAGGAGTAGAACGGCTTGTAACAGCAGCAACCGTTCCCGCAACACTTCCATTAGTTTGGTTTTCATTCGTCATATTTCTGTAAAGTTGAAAACAATACAGAACTTGTTAATCAGTGAAGTTTTTGATATCTTCAAACTGAATACCAAACCAACCATACAACACGTAACAATGGTGAAGTTTTTATATACTTCAAACCCGTACGTTTATTATTCCGGCAAAGTTTTTATGTACTTTAAACCGGACAGAAACAATTATAGGAGTAGAAAGCAACAAGTCTTTAGTCTCCAATAAAGTATAAAGAAAATAATTTAACACAGAAACGTTAGTAAAAAATAAAATTCCTTAAGCTTGTGAAGGATACTGAGTTAAAACAAAATTCAGGAAACTGTTAGAAGAATAAAGAAATATATCAAATAGTAAAGAATCAGAAATATTCCGAGTCCACAATTTTCTTATGCGTCCTTAAGGAATTTTAACCCCCTCACACGTTGCCAAGGTAATGGATTAAATCCTCCCAGGATAAAACGGAATAAACCTTCCTGCAACAGTGGCAATACAAACTGCAGGATACCAACGAACTTAAATAACGGAGCAAAATCACACTTACGAATTTGAGAGAGAGAGACTGCGAATTAGGATGCAGTATATTCAGAAAGAAAGAAGTTGTAGAGTCTTTTTCGTATCTGGAAGATGCAGCCTTGCCTCATAATTTATAGGCAAATATCAGAAGAGGTGTCTGGAAAGGTGCCTTTTCAGAAAATACGCGGCCTGCCGCGGTTCTACCGCGATCGCGGCCGAACCGCGGCCAGAGAGCTTCTCTGAATCTGACTGCCGCGATTCTACCGCGGTCGCGGCAGAACCGCGGCCAGTGAGGCCTTCTGAACCTGACTGCCGCGATTCTACCGCGGTCGCGGCAGAACCGCGGCCAGTGAGGCCCTCTGAACGTTCAGCAGTGATTTGGCATTTAATTAATTATTAAATAATTAAATAAATTTTGTCCAAAAATAATCTTATCGATCATTTGACAAATCCAAATCCAAATCCAAATCCAAAGCCAAAGCCGAAGCCGAAGCCGAAGCCGAAGCCGAAGCCGAAGCCGAAGCCGAAGCCGAAGCCGAAGCCGAAGCCGAAGCTGAAGCCGAAGCCGAGCCGAGCGAGCGAGCGACGACGACGGCGCGAGGGTTCATTCTCTTCAACTCCTTTTAAGAGCTTTAAGAAGTGAATCTATATATAAGCACATAAATGTGATTGTCCCTCACCAATGAGGGACAAAGTGCAAGACAAAAGTTCACTTCTTCAAATTTTCATTTTCCCTCCATTTCCAATTCACACTTCTTCTCTTTTAAAGCCCAATGGCTTAAAGTCCAACAGTTATTAGCAGATGAACTAAGATGGGCCTTGACAAATTCAGGACTAGAGATTAAAGCAAACCAAGATTTTGGAACACAACTCATTTGCAAGATGTATTTCACAGGTAGCTTTAAGAGTATTCCATTGATGAGTTCTTCAGGCAAAATAGGGATTGTTAAGCTCGACTCTTGCATTGAAGTTGTTGGAAATTGAGAATGGTTAGTGGGTTTTCTCCACTTTGGGTGTAGACGGGAGGCTTCATTTCCCTCAGATTCCATTTCGGTTGCGCTCAAATTTGAGCTCTTGGAGAGGAGATTGAAGTGGAAGAAAATTGAGCAGGGTTAGTATGTTTGCTCCGCTTTGGCCGTAGATGGAAGGCTTCATCTCCCTCAAATTCCATTAGGACTGCACAATTTGAGCTATTGGAGAAGCATACTATTCCCTCGGGTACGTTAGACAGTTTAACAAAAAAAAAACACTTTTCAATCTTGTGATAAGCTTGAGGGTAAAAGGTGTGCAAGGGTAAAAGGTAACATATTTATGTGCCTATAAAAGTTTCTCATCAAGGCATATAGGTAAAATAAAGAGTTTAAAATTAAATTATTTTCAAATTTAAAAATGTGTCATTTGTTTTAGAACACACAAAAAAGGAAAGTACCTAACGGAGGGAGTAGGTTTTAATGTCCTTTCGTGCCAATATCAAGACAAGACTTCTTACACTTTTTTGAGGTAAAAAAGAATTTTGAAGTCTTGCCTAATAAATTTGGAGTGATTAATGTTGTTTAGACTTATTAGAAATAGTATAAGGAGGTTATATACAAAATTTGAAGTCATTTAATAAAGATTTAGACTGGTCCACCATTGTTGAACAACCTTAAATAAGTTTATTTAAATTTCAAATCCGATTTTGTGAGAAATTTAGAGTGGGTGTTCTTTAGACATGTTAGAAATAGTATAAGGATGTTGTATACAAAATTTGAAGTCATCTAGTGGAGATTTGAAGTGGTTTTGAATAAAAATTATAATTGAAAATCGTGAAAGAAATTCGTCTACAGACGTTTGTATGAAGGTGTATAAAAGTGTATAATAGTGTATCAGAGGTATTTATTGTAACGATCCGACCGGCCGTTTTGAGCTCTAGCGCGTCGTTCGGCAGTTTGAGGCCATGAGTAGCTTCACTTCAGGTATTATGACTCGTATGCGTGGTCGGAATTGAGATTGGGGAAGTTCAGTGTTGATTTGGAAAGAAAATTCTCATTTTGGAAGCTTTAAGTTGGAAGAATTGACTAAGGTTGGATTTTTGAGTAAACGACCTCGGAAACGGGATTTGAAGGTTCCAACAGCTTCGTATAATAATTTTGGACTTGGGCGTATGCCAGGATCGGATTCTGGATGACCCAGGAGCGTTTCGGCACCTATTGTGGAAAGTTGGCATATGGAAGGATTTCATAAATTTGGGGTGGAAGTGTATTTTAATGTTATCAATGTCCATTTGGGATTCTGAGTCTGGGAACAGCTCCGTATGGTAATTCTGGTATTGGGAGTGCGTCCGGATGTAGATTTGAAGGTATGTAGGTCATTTCGGGGTCATTTGGCAAAAGTTAGAAATTTGAAGGTTTTTGAGAAGTTTGACCAGGAGTGGACTTTTTGATACCGGGGCAGAATTCCGATTTCGAAAGTTAGAGTAGGTCCATAATGTCGAATGTGACTTGTGTGCAAAATTTGAGGTCAATCGGACGTGATTGATAGGTTTCAGCATCGAATGTAAAAGTTTGAAGTTCTAAAGTTCATTAAGCTTGAATTGGGGTGTGATTCATGATTTCGACGTTGTTTGATGTGATTTGAGGCCTCGAGCAAGTTTATATTAGGTTATGGGACTGGTTTGTGTGATTAGACGGGGTCCCGGGGGCCTCGGGTGTGTTTCAGGGTGGCTTCGGACTAAATTGGGGTGATTTGTTGCTGCTATTTGGTGTCCTTCTTCGCGGATGCGAAGGGAGTCATGCGTTCGCGAAGAGGAATTTTGAGGCAGATGGAATGTGGCCTTCGTGAACGCGAAGAAACAGACGCGAACGCGAGGCAGGAGCCGGGCAGGCCTTCGCAAATGCGACACAGGTGTCACGAAGGCGTAGGAGGAAGAGGAAGCGGGGCCTGGAGCGGTTGGTCTTCGTGAATGCGGCTGCTGGAACACGAACGCAAAGGGGGTGGTCGTCAAAGGCCCACGAACGGTACCAGACTGTCGCGAACGTGTAGAGGAATTTTTGGAGGCAGCATTTCTAACCTTCGCGATCGCTAAGGTATTCCCGCGATCGCGAAGAAGGGTCGTCTGGGCAGTATATAAGTTTGTAAAATGGGTTTTGCTCATTTGGTTGTTGTAGACCTTCTAAGAGGTGCTTGTACAACCTGTTCACCTTGTGCTGGATTTGGTTGTTGTTCAATTTGGTTTGGAACTGGTTCATAAACTTGTTCTTGAACTACATTTAGTTCTTGGACTTTAACCATTGAAGATGAAAACTTCCTTGTCAACTTCAAAACATCCAATAAAGGTTCTTCAACTTGTGTCTCATAATCTTGATTTTGTGTTGATTCATTAGTTTCTTGAACTTAATCAAGTTCTGTTTCTCCACTATAGTTTTCTTCCAAAAGAAATTTCCTTTCCAAAAAAGGTTGCTCCTCTAGCCACAAACACTATATGATCAGAAGTGATAGAAATAATATCCCATTGTTTCTTTGGGATACCCAATGAACCTACACTTATCAGATCTTGAGTCAAATTTATCGGATTGAAGTCTCTTAACATAAGATGGACAACCCTAAACTTTAATGTATTTAAGGTTAGGCTTACGTCCTTTCCATATCTCATATGGTGTTGTAGAAACTAACTTAGTGGAAACTTTATTAAGTAAGTATGTTGCTGCTTCCAAAGCATATCCCCATAAATTAATTGGAAGATCAGTGAACCCCATTATAGATCTCACCATATCTAATAAGGTTCGATTTCTCCTTTCAGACACACCATTGTGTTGTGGTGTTGTTGGAGGTGTCCACTATGAGAGAATCTCATTCTCTTTGAGATACCTAATAGAATCTTCACTAAGATATTCTCCGCCTCTATCAGACCTTAGTAATTTGATAATTTTACTAGTCTGTTTCTCAACTTCACTACGAAACCTTTTGAACATTTTAAAAGATTCAGATTTATGTTTCATAAGATACACAAATCCATATCTTGACATATCATCAGTGAAGGTGATGAAGAAAGAATACTCACCTCTAGCTTGAATTTTCATGGGCCCACAAACATCTGTATGAATTAGTCCCAATAATTCAGATGCTCTTTCTCCACTTCTAGTAAATGGAGATTTGGTCATTTTTCTTTTGAGACAAGATTCACAAGTTTGATATGATTCAAAATCATACTTATCAAGGTACCCTTCCTTGTACGACTTGTTAATTCTTTTCTCTCCAATATGACCAAGCCTACAATGCCAAAGGTATGTATGTTACATGATCATCTCTTTTCCTCTTAAAACTTGAAACATGCATAATCGAACTAGCATTCACATTAGGTAAGACATAAACATCATGTTGGAGATAGCCATTCACATATAAATTATCACCATACTTAATAGAGCAAATACCATTGCCTATAATAATGCGAAAATCATGTTTGTCTAATGTAGAAGCTGAAATTATGTTCGAAACAAATTTAGGAACGTAATAACAATCATCCAACATAAAAACTTTGCCCGTAGGTATTATTAAAGAAATTGATCCTACAGCTACGACCACAACTTTTGCACAATTCCCAACTTGTAGATTAACTTCTTCTTTCTTTAGTCTCCTACTTATATTGAACCCTTGAAACATATTGCAGATGTTATAACCACTGCCAGTATCTAATACCCACAGTGAAGAATTAGTAGTATCTAAAGAAATCTTAAAAACATTTTTCATTAATGTCTTACCTTGTTTCTTGTCCTTTAGAGTTGCAAGATACTCCTTGCAGTTTCTCTTCCAATGCACTTTCTTCTTACAGTGAAAACATTCAGCATCATATACTGACTGCAAGATCAAATCTTCAGAAAGATCCTTACCAAGCTTGTACCCCAGCTTCTCATGTTCTTTGGTAAGAACAATCACATGATTGACAAGGGGTCCAACTGGAGAGTTTTCAATGTCCAACTGTGTATCAACCATCTTCTTAAGATATTCAATGATTGCAGTTGGATCTATATTCTGATATTTCCTTTGGAGTTCAGAACTCATAGAAGCGAGAATTATCTGTTTAATAACAAGGGATTCTTCCAAGTGTTTATGATAAACCTTGGTGCCTTGAACATTATTCTCTGGTGGGATTATGATACTTTGCAGGCTTATCGACCACATCAATGAGCTTTTCATGCATGAGAACAATTCTCAAATTTCTATACCAGTCATCAAAGTTTGATCCTACCAACTTGTTGGTCTCAAGTATTCCACGCAATGATATAACAGACATATTGAGAAATCTAAAATATAGAAAAGAAAAGGCAATAATATAAGAACATATTTACATATATCATAAAGACATGTACTTTTATCTAAATGATATTTTCACTAATTATTTTAAACTATTTACCCTCATTATAGTTTAAGAAATCTTTATTTCTGTTAGTGGAGTAAAGGAATCTTTTAACAATATGTATGATCCCCTTGGAAGTCAAGTCGTTTCTCACATATATTTTAAAGGTATGTACTCTTACCAATTGTATCCCCATACAATTTTCTTAAATAGCTATATGTTAAATAGTCCCCTGGTAGTCAGGGCGATCCTATTGGCATAGTTGAGTTCAACCATCATGATAACAAAGAACTTATTAAATTTTATACTCCCGGGTAGTCGAGACGTCTAGTGTAAAATTGAATAATTCTTTCAATCCATGCATGTAATGCAATAAACAATTTTAACATATTCTCGAACTATAAGTCTCCTGGTAGTCAGGGCGCTCCTTATAAATAAGAAATAAGTATAATTATTTACTTTGATGGATAGCTCTATAATAAAATATCTCATATTTTATTATTTAAGAACTCAAATTTTAGTAAGAGTGAATTGTTACTAAAATAGTTTTTAATAACATGAAGATCAAATCTTTTATAGCATGTGAATTTAGTTCAAGTTGTCTACATGCTTAGTTCTAAATTAATTTACATCACATGTAATAAATAATTCAAAATTATGTAACGAACGAGCACGTGACATAAAAACAAAATTCAACATTCTTCTAACATGTTTAATCTATATATCACAAAAAAATAATTCTTGCCCGAATATCATTATTAATTAACATCTCATGAACTAATAACAATTAAAAATAAAAATAGAATCATGTAACCTATTATAGATTCTCGTCGTATCTAATACATAAATTTCAAATTCAAGTTACGAATTATCTTAGTAGTTTAATTTCTATGTATGTATATGTATATATATTTTATTCACAATAAAATTATATCAATCCATATGCATTCAAACAATTTGAGTATTGCATAAGACATACGTATTATGGTTCGAACTCTTCAAATATAATCTTAAAATATTTTGTAAATAAATTTTAGACACAAAAAATCATGGCTCTGATACCACTGAAAGATTGCGTATATGTGTTCGTAACACGCAACGGAAGACAATAACAATCATAGGAAGATCTTTTCGTGTTAAAATTTTATTTACATGTCAAAGATCAGATCTAAGACGTACCTGGTAAGAGAGTCTCGTTTCAAATTTCTTCGATAGTGCGAAGACTCTATGCGTAACCACACCGAGACCGATCCTTGCTATCAACTCTTTGATCAATGAAACCTACGAACAAATTGAACGAAAAACTTGTGCTGAAATTTTTCTCAAAAATCTCAACTCAAATTAGAAGAACAAGAAACACTTTTCTTGTATTGTATTTTCTCTCTTGGCTTTGTACTGCACTCTCACTTTCACAAAGTGATTTTTCTTCTCAAGACTTAATAATCCGGCAAATTTTCTCCATCACCCTTTATATAAAATCACCTACAAACCCTTTTTTTATTTGGTTGAAGTAATGATTTACTTAGGGTAAAAGTTTATTCCAAAATAAACTTCATGAAATTTTTGTATGGAAAAATCGCAAACCCATTCTTAATGGCCGCAGCATTCTACTTGGACTTTCCATGTCCAACGTCAAAGTTGGATAGTAAAGTAAAATCCAATTCAATATTGGGTTTTCCTTACAAGTCATTAATTGATACTTTGCCAACAGAAAGTTGGAATCCCATAACAAATAGATTTCACGTAGCCGACGTCTCTTGTGCGATTTTCGATCCAATTCCAAATTAGATACTTTATTAATATTTGATATAACATTTTCTTATATAATATAAATATTTGTTATATATATCACATATATATTTCAACCAAGAGATATAATTTAATTTTCTATTCCAAATAGAAAACTTCAATTCGTTCACAATATTAATCATATCATTTGTGCTAGCAAAGAATATAATAATATTTCATTTGGACTAATAACTAAATTTATTTTACTAATTAAATTCTTTAGTTTAATTATCAAATAATTTAATTAATCCTTTAGCAAAGATCAGAACACTCATTAGTGTGTGACCCCATAGGTTTAATACTAAGCCGGTAGTAAATTATCCACATCAATATACTAATTAAGGGTGGCGTCTAGCATCACTCCTTAACGACCGATAGCATGAAGTACACAATTTACTCTCAAGAACCAGTAGAAGAAAAATATAGTAATTCCTTCTGTCCTTATAGCTTTGGATCACCCTAAGATATGGTTCAACTGTCAAATCCTAATAGGCGACCAACTATGTGTTCATGTCAAATATAATCGACCTCATTGAATAACCTAAGAAACTCATTTCTTCTTTCATTCAATTGCTCTGGCCAAGGTCTTAGTTTAGTCGTTCATAATTCATGACAACATGGAGCTTAAACTCATTACCAATAGTTGACAGATTCCATCTTGATCAATCACTAATTCTACAAGCATTTAATCGTACCCAATATCCTTTCAACTATCGCCCTAGGGCCATAGATGTCTGGTATCAAAGCACAATAAATAACTTGTCAATTACTATGACGATCTAAGGTCAAAGGAAACTTTTACATTACATTCTTCAAGAGAATATCTTATTGACAGTTTATGGTAATTCTAACCATTAGGAATTATCCAATGAGTCGGTTCAATGATCATATCTCTATATGCATCATCTATCTATGTGATTTAGTTAATGAGATCAACTAATCTTTATCCTATAAAGACGATCACATAAATATTGATCTAACCAGATTATTAGTGTCCAAATTAATGATCCTACGATCAAGAACAAATTTAGATTAAATTATAAGAAACTTCACTCTCATTATCATGATCTCCATCACAATATCAACTCTCAAAATTTAATGAAGGACCTTATCAAGTTAATCAAATAATTAATAATAACTATGATAAAAGAATATCAGATGCCATATATTTTTATATCAAATAATATTCACAAAAATATATTCAAATCATCAAATATATCCCTAACACTTTGATAACCCATACATCGGTTTGAGTTCTCCCATAATAATAACAAAACGCAGAAAGATCACTTCCCACCACTCCCAGCTTAGGTTCAAAATCTCCTTCTCCATAGTAGGGGCGTTCCACCTTTCCATATTTTCCATCAGCTAAATTGACAGAAATGATGTCCCAACCATTATCCCTATTAATACCATGAATAGAAGTAGCCCAGTGAAGCTTCCCATTCACAAACATACCCGACTTACCATTGACTGGCATCCCACTCTGAAAATCATCGGTACTTCTCCAACAATGACTATTTAGACTATATAGTTTGACATGATGCGAGTGCGACCAGTCCACTACATAATTGTTATTTCTCTCATAAGTAATACCCACTACCTTATAATCGTCATGAAGTTTATCATATCCAAAACCATACATTATAAATTATTTAGACCTCAATGTAGATCTAGAATAAGGCAATCTCCTAATTGATGGATTCCAGAGAAAGTTGTGTTGGTCCTTAATGATAAGACAATTGACAGAACCC
This sequence comes from Nicotiana tabacum, assembly GCF_000715075.1. Lineage (NCBI taxonomy): Eukaryota > Viridiplantae > Streptophyta > Magnoliopsida > Solanales > Solanaceae > Nicotiana > Nicotiana tabacum. The sequence continues at coordinate 25,105 of NW_027438554.1, forward strand.
ACAATACTAAAATATGTACTGGGTCTTTTCATAGGATAATCCAATTCAAATACCTCAGCAACAGAGTCATAATAAAGAACTAACTTTAAGAATGTATGGACGAAACCCCCGGAACATAAGCCTATGGTGGGTGTAATACTTGTTATTAGCAGATGAACTAAGATGGGTCTTGACAAATTCAGGACTAGAGATTAAAGCAAGCCAAGATTTTTAAAAACACCTTAATTTCAAGAGGTATTTGTTTCACTGGTAGCTTTAAGAGTATTTCATTGATGATTTCTTCTGGCAAAATAGGGATTGTTAAGCTCGACTCTTGCATTGAAGTTGATGGAAATTGAGCAATACGGTTTGTGGGTTTTCTCCGCTTTGAGTGTAGAGGGCTTCATCTCCCTCAGATTCCATTTCGTTTGCGCTCAAATTTGAGCTGTTGGAGTGGATCTATTCCAATTTATTTGAATCTGTTTGACTAGGCACAAAGTTTAAGAATTTTTTTCTTTTTTTGGATTTGTGGTTCTAAATAAATCAAAAAGGCTCCAAAGTATTTGTGTGGTTATAAAAGTTTCTCATCAAAGATAGAATTAAAAATTTAAGCTAAATTATTTACAAATTTAGAGAAGGGTCATTATTTTTGGAATAGGTTTTAAGTTTTTTTTTCTTTTCTTTTGTGTTCTAAAGATTTTTCCAATTTATCTACTACTAATATATAAGAGAGGATAAGCACCTGATGGTCAACATGCCAACTTGGCATCTCAAGGATGTTATGGTAATTTCATGTGAAATGGAGCAATGTGATTGCATAAAAAGGTAGCTGCCGTATAGATATTTGAGTTGACTAGACCGAATTGCCCCTTGCTTATGTCAGAATATATCACCACTTTTGTCCAAAAGCTTTTCTAAGACGTGGGTCCCACCTGACTCTTTGTTTATCATTCTGCTATAGCAACAATATGAATATTCTAATAGCCATTGTACAACTCTTTGAAAATCATGGGGCCAATTTAATAATCACGTGGCTAATGTTACTCTCATGTTTACTAGGTGTATTCTTATTCATACAGCAAATTATTTGACTGGAGATATACAGTTGACGTAAATTAAAGGTTGGAAACTACATACAAATACTTAACATGATTACATGAAATTTTTATCTTAAGATTTTACATTAAAAAAATTAAAATCTTTTCGTCATTTGTTATACAATTTGGAAGTTTTGATGTTATTAACTTTTTAAATAGTCTTTATCTTAATTTCTTGCATTGTTTTTTTATTAATTATTTTTACTCTAAGTCTTATCATTAGAAACTTGATCATGCAGAGAATTGTGAATTTACATGCTTAAAATCAATTTATATCTCTATTTTAATTTTGTATATCTTTCAATAAAAGATCTTAAGATAATTAGAAGATTTTTTTTTAGTATCAACCGTAAATAAATTGTATCATACTTGAAATATTTATTATATCTTTGTAATATTTCATATGATGCCAAAAAAAAAATGTTGAAAATATATGGGGAAAATGAACATAAATACAACAATGAAATGTTCTTCAACAAATGATTGAACTATAGGAGCAAAAACCAGTGTCACGTCTTCTACAAAGCAACTTTTAATTACTTGGAACTTATAAGTGTAACTTCCTATTTACTTTCAATGGTGTACAAAAATGTGGAAAATTTTACCTACTTTTCGTGTTTCACTTTTCTTGTGCAGGAGAAATACCTTACTTATCTGCAGATAAATCAAAAAGGCACGCACTGACCTTTATGCAAAGTAGAAATTTAACGAATGAATCTGAATATTAATCATTAACATACACGAATTATTATTTTCAATATCATGTTTCTTACTGTCACTTCAAATTATTATAAATTTACTTAGTTAGAGACACACTTGTTATATTTCAAATCACAAATAAACCTCATAATGGAAATAACACAAATATTTTATAAAGAAGTTTTATTGTACAGAAAGTTTTAACTTCGTGATTTTTAAGACTCAAACTATATCTTTTATCCAATATCCAATAGATAACCAACAGGTTTAACTTTATATTTGTAAAGACTCAAATTGAGAATTATTCAAGTATGTAAAATTAAAAATTTTCTCGAGAGTGATCATATTCAGGAAGTCATAGATAATATAGATATCCATTATCCGCCAGTTAAACTATTTTCTATCCATATTAGGTTAAATATTTTTATTTGTTTTTGCATTACCCATCTTCGACCCTTTCATATTCGACTTGACCCGTTTATTTACCACTCCTACAATAATAGTATCCAATAAGGTGAGGTCCAAAAATCATAAAACTAAGTTTTCACATAGAGAAAGGTTTTCTTAGCACAATATTGAAATCTACTTTGAGCTGAATCAGAAAGACAAGATTGAAAAGCGAAGCAAAATTTCACAGCTACTAGATTATAGAAAAGCATAAATACAGTACACAGATAAGCAAATGGCATTGATTATATTAAAAATATAATAAATAGAGTAACAAAATACTTTATGTAAATTATCTTATTAGTGATTTAAAGTGATTTTGAAATAAGTATTGACCGTCTGAAGATGAAAACTGCACTCCAGCATTTAGGAGAGAACCAAAAATATACATATAGATATGGATTGTTCACATCTTTAATTTTGACTTACAAAAAACAAAAATAGTCGATTGTTATAAGTAGCTCCTACATGCATCTACTATCATATACAATAATAACATGGCGGATTTAAATGCAGAAGTGAGTGACTTTTAAGAATAATGTTAGGGTTATTCAAATCGAACACCAAACTGAAAAGTCAAAGCGAACCATCTCATGGGATATATTATTTAATATAAACTATGAAGTGCATTCATTTTTATTTACATTAAATATTGGGTTGTATCACATTCTTATCAAGTATTATTGAAATACGTCAATCATATGTTTGTTCTTCCATATTCATATGTCAAGATTTCTTATATCTTTTTCGAATTTGAAATGCTATTTCGATTATGTAAAATTAAGTAAATCATACTATTATTTAGGTATCATATTGATTTTTATGTTTAATTATTAAATTCGGTTAACCTTGAAAGAGTACATCAACGAAAAATTATTGTTACACGACTAAGAAAATAACTATCATGTATTACTAAAAATATTCTCCGATAAGAATACTTTAATAAATCATATGTATGTTAATCTTTTTTAATTCTTACTAAACATATATTCATTTATTAAAACTTTATATATAACTTTAACAAAGGAAGATTGAAATAATATTCATGTAACAAAAAATTCAAAAATCGGAAAAACCTGACAAAATCGAACCAATCCAATCTGATATAGTTGGCTTGGTTTGATTTTGATAAAAGTCAAATCAACCCGGTTCATGTACACCTCTAAATAACGTTATCAACACTAGTACTCTCACTAGTTCCGTATATAAATGAGCAAAAAATCAGAAACAGTCCCCTAAGTTATGGGTAGTATTTTTAACCCTGATGTATAGTGTTGAGCATAAGACATCCGTTAACTTTGTAAAAGAGGACAGCTTTGGTCCAAGCTATAGCACGTGTTACTAACACTAACGGGAGACGCAAAAACACATCATTTGTTAAGTAAAATTCATAGAAAATTCTTCAACTCGACTCTATATTTTTCTCCCAAAATCATTATACCCAACCTCTAATGTAGAAGCAAGGAATCCTATTCAGCGACAAATATTAAAGTTTGATTGGAAAAAATACATATGAATATTAGGAAAAATAAAATTGGACAAATATATTAAGTTCTCAAAGAGGTAGTCCAGTAACAAAAAGATGACAAAGTGTTTTCCATTAAGTAATCATTCGGAAAGGCAACTCTTGATCTGTTAATTAAAATAAATTATGTAATCATCGACTTTGATGGCCAATGAGAATGGATGCTAATCCTGCCAATTAGCTTTCTCTCTGTACTAATAATATGATATAGCACCTGTTATTCATTAAAATTTATTGCCACCATTGACTTTTTGTTAGCATTTAGATTCAGTTCATATACATTGAAGAGGTGAGTTTGGTTGAACCATAATTATTCATCAATTAATCTTGCAACGCTTGGTGATGTTAATCTTTTCCTATTAGAGTTGTCGTTAATAGTTTTCTCCTATTGCAACTTTGGTCATTTTCGGGTATTTGAATAAAACTTTTTCTAGTCTCACTCGATATGTTATATTGGAAAAAGTTGTCATATATTTGGTTCTATCATCTGTTTTGCAACTTTTCAGGATTAGATCAGGAGTTGGAGATACAAAAAGAAAAAAGAAAAAAAAACTTTGTACGCTTGCTTAAGTAAGACCGAATATGATCTTTTGATCGCTTTCCTTATCAAAATCTTTAAGTTGTTTTCACTTGCAGTGTGAAAGTCAAGTTCTCAAATTGCTAGGACAACTGCATAAATTCATCTTTTACCTAGATAACAACTACTATTAGTTGTCTTTGTTGTGAAAATCATTTTTGCTCATTTTATTTTAGAGCAATTTATGCAAAATACCCATTGAGCTTAAAATAATTACCCTTCTTTATCCATTTGAAAACTATTTATGATATACACCTTGTAGGCATATAAATTTTATTCCCTTAAATCTATAAAATTATTTGGACTATATTTTAAATTCAAGATATATTAGTTCAAATAAACTTATGGGGCTAATATAATTGGATTAATTATACAACAACAACAACAATAACAACCCAGTATAATCCCACTTAGTGGGGTCTGGGGAGGGTAGTGTGTACGCAGACCTTATCCCTACCATGGGGTAGAGAGGCTGTTTCCAAATAGACCCCCAACATCCTTCCCTCAAAGAACTTCCCACCTTGCTCTTGGGGAGACTCGAACTCAATATATATGTAATAAATAGTTAAGTCCAAATCCATTGGGCTAGCTCACTTAATTGGGCTACAAATGATGAGCCCTTTTCATTAGGCCCAAAATGTTAGGCCCAGTTTGGTACCACATGTGAAATGATGTGGCACGCCACGTCAAATGGAAGAGCCAATAGGATCATGTCACATGACGAAATGACAAGGCATGCCAAGTCACATTAGAAGGCTAAGGAAATCGCGCCACGTGTGCAAGTGATATGTTTTGACCAATCAAAATGCTGCCTTGTCACACTTCAATTTGATTGGTCGGAAAGAGTTTGTTCTTATCATAACTTTTCTCTTCCACAACTATAAATAGGGGTCTTCATAACTCAGAAAAGACACCAGAAGTTATAACAAAAAGCAAGAGAAAGCTCGTGGATCAAACGCTGCAAATTTCTCTACAAGCTTCAAGCTTCAAGCAATCAAATTCAAGTTCAAGAAATCAAGTTCAAGCTCAAGAACGAAGAACAAATCAAGGTTTAAGGAGTACGAGTTCAAATCAAAGTTCGTGCTAGTTGAATTCAAGATCATCGTTTGTGGCAACAAATATAGAATCAAGATCAAGCTCGAAGGCCATTGAATTTATTTACTATTGGAAAGAAGAATCAGAAGATTCATAGAGATTGTACACTCATATTATTTGAAATCAAATACTACGATTGTTGCAATATTTTTCGGTCTTGATTTTATTTTCTCGACGTAATTTATTGTCTACAAATTCTGGTACACCCAGTGGGACAATCTCTACCTCTTATCTCAACTTTTCAATCACCAAAGTTTCAAAACATTGAAATGGCTTCAAAGAAAATCAACTCCAGTTCAACTTCCACCAAGGCTGCTAATTCCAGGTTCTATGCTGATGTGGAAAGCATCCTCAATGTTACTTTTTGAAGCTTTGGACCATTTACAAGGAGCAAAGCAAACTCGTTAGGAAAACAAGCACCCCAAGTGCTATCCGCATCAACCCCTATTTTCGGATCTTCATCCTTAAAAAGAGCAAGATCTTCCACAAACGCACCCGAAGGAGGAAGCGATGTTGCTGAAAATATCAAGAAAACTCTTGCTGTGCTTGACCTCTTCGGATCCAAGCACTCTGCTGTGAAGGAAAATGATGATGCTTCAAATGATGGATCTTCCCCACTTACACCACACCGCGTAAGCCAATCGAGGATCAATCTGTGTGAACATCCATGCTACTTTCCATCGTCCACGACAATCATGCAAGCCATGGTGACAAATATTTCATCTGTGGAGGAGCAGTTGGAAAACTTGACTGAAGCAATCGCTGGCTTGACCAAGTGAATGCAAAATCAAGATGCTAGAATCGACAAGCTAACAGATAGGGTGGGAATCTTGATGGAAGAAGAATCCACCCACGCACATGGCAAGCTCCCAGAAGTTCCAGAGAGTGATTCCCCCCCAAGACAAGTAGCATCCGCTAAGGCTATCCCTGCCTCATCTGAAGGGATGATTCCAATCGATCAACTGAAGGAGTTCATTGAAGGAACCATTAAGAACAAGTATGAAGTTGCTGCCAAGTCCTCCCTTACATATGCAAAGTCGTACACTACAAGTTTCGATATGTTGAAGATGCCTGCTGGCTATCAACCTCCAAAGTTTAATAGTTTAATGGTAAAGGTAATCCAAAACAACATGTGGCGCACTTCGTTGAGACATGCAACAATGCTGGGACTTATGGAGATTACCTCGTCAAGCAGCTTGTCTGCTCGCTAAAAGGAAATACTTTTGATTGGTACACAGACCTCGAGGCTAGATCTATTGATAGCTAGGATCAACTAGAGCAAAAGTTCCTCTATCGCTTTTATAGCATAAGACACACTATGAGTATGGTAGAACTTACAAATACTCGTCAACGAAAGGGTGAACAAGTTATCAACTTTATCAATCGTTGGAGGAATGTAAGCCTCAACTGCAAAGAGAGCCTTAGTGAAGCTTCTATCATAAAGATGTGCATCCAAGGCATGCATTGGGGACTCCGTTACATCTTGCAACGTATCAAGCCTAGCACATTTGAAAAACTTGTGACTCCTGCCCATGACATGGATTTAAGTATGGCCTCCACTGGAAACGAAAGGCTACCTATCTATGAGCTTCACAAAGGGAATGACAAACAAGAAGTCAGGAAATGGAGCAAGTTTGCACCCAAGTCTGAAAACAAAGAATCTATGAATGTCAACACATCACCTGTGAAATTCACAACGAAGGTGAGCAAGAAACAGAGTACAAAATCCACTTCTTTTCAGGATAAACCAAGTGGGAAGTTGACTCTAAAAGAAATGCAAGAGAAGGAGTACCTATTTCTCAATTTCGATATGCCAGTAATTTTTGAAGAACTTCTCGAGTTAAATCTCATTGAGCTTCCGGAGATGAAGTGGCCAAATGAAGTTGGTAAGACAAATGACCCAAATTACTGCAAATACCATCGACTTGTGAGCCACCCTCTAGAGAAGTGCTTTGTCTTCAAGGATAAAGTTATGGACTTAGCTCGTGAAAAGAAGATCGTGCTTGAAGACGAGAAAGCAAGTGCAAACCAATTCTCTATCACCTTTGGCTCATTCAGTTCGGATGAATTATGTAGTTTTAAAGAAAGTAAAGATGGAGAATTACTGGAGAACAATAAAGTTGAAGTCGATCAACTTGATGATGATGAATGTTGGACGTTGGTGACTCGTCGTAGGCGCTATAGAAGGAGCCCACGAAAAGAATCAATAGAACAACCAATGGTAAAAAGACCAAGAAAATTAAATCCAATTAGGCATTTAGGGAAAGCAATAGTGGAGGTGCACTACCCTCAAAAGCCACTACATCCAATGACCTTGTAGGATTACTTACCATGTTGGTTTCGCATGAAGATTTCCCGTGATGGTATTGAGGCCTCTTGTTGCAATGCTGATAAAGGGAAAGAAAAGAGTGATGACTACCGTTGGCACCATCTCCAGAAAAGCTCATCGAGTCTATCCCTCAAGAAGCTAACGCGTGCAAGGAAAAAGTTACGTTCACAAATGACGACCTTCTACTATGTGACACTCTTCATAATCGCCCATTGTACCTGGTTGGCTATATGCGTGATGAAAGGGTAAATCGAATAATGGTTGATGGAGGATCCTTAGTGAACATCTTGCCAATTCACACTGTGAAAGAACTTGGTATTTCTATAAACAAACTCTCAGAAAGTCGTGTGATGATCAAAGAATTCAACCTAGGGGGGAAAAGAGCCATAAGCGCGATCAGGTTGGGAATTACCATTGAAGATATGCAATCAAGTGCATGGCTGCATGTGATCGATGCAAATACTTCATACAACGTCTTGCTTGGAAGCCCTTGGATACATAAGAATAAAGTGGTTCCATCTACCTACCATCAATGTTTGAAATGCTACGAATGTGAAGTCGAGAAGAAGATAATTGCTGATGACGAGCCATTCACCGAGGCTGAGTCACACTTCGCCGATGCAAAGTTATACTTGAAGAACCGCATTGTGAAGGAGCTAAAAGCTGACGCTGTCATGCATGACAAAGATGACGTATCCACGACTAAGAGAGCTGAGGTGGTTTTCGACAAAACCAAAGATGTTGCTGAAAAGGTATACCCCAACCCAAATAAGTCTCATAAAGGGAACATTGTGTCTCACGGCAGGAAAGTAACTCCTCCACTCTAATATGTCCATAAAAAGAAGAAAGATGTGGGTGAATCATCTAACCTCCAAACTAACATACTAAAGGGGTTAACTCTTCCGCTCAAACGAATTGAGGAAGTAAAGTTGTCCTCAATGCCTCTTGCACGGTTTGTGGCCCAAAATCATTTGCAGAATATGGCGCTCCCTATAGAACATACAGATGAAGGTTTTGATCCCAATGCTTACAAGTTATTTGTAAAGGCTGGATATAATCCCAATGAGCTGTGAAAGTTAGGGAAGCTCTCATCAGGAGCTTCTACTAGGCAACCATGTGAAGGTTTGGGATACAAGCAACCGTCACTAGTACACATCTCTATAAGAAGGGCGAGCAATAATTATATCGTTGTAGAAAGTGAATCTGTCGGTTTTAACAGTCCTTCAGTCTTTGATCGACTTGGAAAACCAACTGTGAGGACTTCTGTATTTGAGAGGTTGGGTCCATTAAAGAAGGGGAACAAGTTCCAGAGAAATTATCGAAATACAAGAATACCTGCTTCGCCCAAAATTCAGAAGATCTCTAAGGATTTCCAAAGTCTAGTTCCTTCTAGAATGAGGCGACAAACAAAAGTCATGGTTTCGTGTGATGAGGTACTAAAGGTAAAGCCATACACTGTGGCCAACACTAAAGAACGTGATGAAGATGAAGAAAGTATGTGTTCTTCGTATTATGTTACTGTACAAGGCGAGAATGGTGTTCCATCTTCAATGAAGGATGTTTCACCGTGTTATCACATATCCTTCAATGATGGGGACCCTCATGAAGATGAAGATGCAAAGGATGCTCCGCCTGAACTTGAAAAAGGGTTAAAAACAATAGTGGACGCTTTGAAAGAAGTAAACCTTGGCACTGATGAAGAACCGAGGCCCACTTATCTAAGTGCTTTACTAGCAGCCGATGAACAAAACACTTATATGGAGTTACTCAAGGAGTTTAAAGATGTCTTTTCTTGGAGTTACAAAGAGATGCCTGGCTTGGACCCTAAAGTAGAAGTCCATCACCTCGTAGTCAAGAATGGCGCTCGTCCTGTTAAGCAAGCTCAAAGGCGCTTTAGGCTGGACTAAGTTCCTTTGATTGAAAGTGAAGTTAACAAACTCATCAAAGCTAGTTTTATTCGTGAAGTTAAATACCCAACATGGGTTTCAAGTATTGTCCCTGTAAGGAAGAAAAATGGCCAGATTCGAGCGTGCGTTGACTTCGGGGATCTCAACAATGCATGTCCGTAAGATGAATTCCCACTTCTTATTCCAGAGCTAATGATCGATGCTACTACTGGTTATGAGGCAATATGTTTCATGGACGGTTCGTCGGGGTACAACCAAATTCGCATGACACCAAAAGATCTTACTACATTCTGTACCCCAAAAGGTATTTATTGCTATAAGGTAATGCCTTTTGGTTTAAAGAACGTTGGTGCTACTTACCAAAGAGTTATGCAGAATGTTTTTGATGACCTTCTCCATAAGAATGTCGAATGCTATATTGACGACTTGGTGGTAAAATCAGGAAAGACGAGAGACCACTTGAAGGAATTGAGAATGGTGTTTGAGTTGCTCCGGAGGTACCAACCTAGGATGAATCCATTGAAATGTGCCTTTGGAGTTGCTTCTGGAAAGTTCCTTGGTTTCATTGTCCGACATCGAGGGATCGAAATTGATCAAGCCAAAGTAGATGCAATTTTGAAAATGACTGAGCCTCGGGATATTCATGAATTAAAAAGTCTACAAGGAAAGCTAGCATACCTTAGGAGATTCATCTCAAACCTAGCTGGGAGGTGCCAACTATTCAGTTGCCTTATGAAGAAAGGCGTTCCTTTTTAGTGGGACCAAGCTTGTAACAATGCCTTTGAAAGTATCAAAACTTACTTGATGAAGCCTACAGTTTGGGCAGCCCCTATACTTGGAAAGCCACTGATACTGTATATTTCAGCACAAAAAAGGTCCGTTGGAGCGCTGTTGGCCCAAGAAAATAGTGAAGGGAAAAAAGCTCCTTTTACTAATTAAGCAAGATGATGATACTAAGCTGAATTATTTGCCAATCGAAAAGTTATGTTTGGCGCTAGTCTTCTCAATCGAAGAGTTGAAGCACTACTTTCAAGCTCATGTCTTTCGTTTGGTTTCTAGAGCAAATCCCATCAAATTCATGATGTCAAAACCTGTCCTTAATGATCGACAAGCAAGGTGGTACCTCCTTTCAACAATTTAAAATTGTATACATCCTTCAAAAGGCTATAAAAGAACAAGCGTTAGCAGTCTTCTTGGCAGATCACCCTATACCTAATGATTGGGAGTTAACTGACGAACTACCTGATGAGGACACAATGGTCATTGAAGTTCAACCTCCATGGAAGATGTACTTTGATGGTGTTGTACATCGTGGAGGAGCTGGTACTGGTATAGTATTTGTCACTTCTTAAGGTGAAGTTCCGCCCTACTTTTTTACGTTGACGCAACTCTGCTCTAACAATATTGTTAAGTATCAAGAACTAATACTTGGGCTTGAAATGGATGTCGAAATGAAGCGGTTGCAATTGCAAGTCTTTGGTGACTCTCAGTTGGTGATCAACCAGCTTTTAGGTAGTTACGAGGTCAAGAAACCTGAACTACGACCATATCATGATTATGCTAAAAAATTATTGGAATGGGTTGGTGACGTGACTATTCAACATGTGCCAAGGAAATAAATAAGAAGGATGATGCTTTAGCTGCCCTAGCTTCTTCGTTAACTCTGCCTGATCAAGCGCAAGTTACTGTCTGCCAAAAATGTGTAGTACTGCCACCAAATAAGGCTGAAGGTGAAGAAAATGAACTCAAGCATCTTGTCGATATTTCTGAAGCAGAGATAGAAGAATGGTGGAAACCCATTATCGACTACTTAATATATGGGATATTTCTAGAAAATCCGAGGAGAAGGACTGAAATCCGTCGTCGTGCACCTCGCTTCCTTTACTACAAAGATACTCTATACAGAAGGTCATTCGAGGGAGTACTCTTGCGACTGATGTCACCCAAACTCACACCACTAATATAGGTAGTGAGGCGGTCGAAGCAATAATAAAACCCAATGCGAGTCGGGGTCGAATCCTCAGGGAGTTAGAATTGGGATTAGGTATGTATTTAGTGCGATTGTATAATGTGCCTCAAATTACACTTCCACATTCTTGTTTGTTGTTTTTACTTCTACTTTAAGATATTTATTGAAAATATGAAACTAGGAGACAATATTTCCGGTTTTGGTTGTTTTTCAAATGATAAAAGATCTAGAGTCGTGACTTCCACCTAGGTGGTTACCTAACAGGTTGTAAACTCTAGGTCAAGTTTGATTAGTCGGGGTTGTATATAGCAATCACATGCAATTACCCACTCTATACCTCTTGGTAGTTTGAGTGATTTTGCCCAATTTGGCTTTCTCAAGTCCAAATGAGTATTGCTCAAAACAAGTGATATATGCTCAAGTTGGGTCTTACTATCTCTAGATTTGACCCTTTAATTGGGGCTATCAATTTTTTGAGTTCACCTTAATTTCTTGTTAGCCAAGCTTTCCTAGACTTAGTCTCTATATCTGATAAAAATGCCTCTGCGAAGGTTGTGCAGCCGCATAATTGTGTGTGTGGTCCGCACAATAAGCTTCTGCGGCCGCACAATTATAGTGCGGTCCGCATTCCTGGAACTTGGGATTGACACTTCGGGACATCTGCGGTCCGCATAAAAATGAGTGCGGTCGCGCTTCTGATTGTGTGGTCGCACAAAAGCAGTGCGGTCCGCATTCCAGCTTGACTCTAGAATTCCTATCTCTCTGATATTTGTCTTCTGCGGACCGCATAATCTTGAGTGCGGCCGCACTTTTCCTTCTGCGGCCGCATAATTATGGTGCGGTCCGCATGCCTTCACCCTTCCAAAACTCCAACTCTTTGAATCTCCTTGTCTACGACAGCACAATAATTGTGCGGTCCGCACCTTTTTGCTCTATTTTGGTTCTTGTTCACTTTTGACTCCTTTATGAGTTGATTTTGACTTCTTTGGCTTGTTTCCCAATATTCTTGTACAAAAGCACATTTCATTAGTTCTTTAGAATACCTTTAAGTATTTTTGAGCTAAAACGCAAGTAAAAGAGAGCAAATAAGTAGTCAAAATCCCCACTTATCAACTCCCCCAAACTTAAGCTTTTGCTTGTCCTCAAGTAATTAAGACAATTCCCACCTCCACTAGAAAAAAGGATATTTCAGCTAGCCTAAGGTTAATCAATTACACATTAATTGGGACCAACAATTACCCACAACACATATGAATTATCAACAACGCAATGATTTGATTTTTTGAGTACAATAGTTCTAATGTGATACTAGAGCATCAAGAGTTGTCTCTATTCATCAAGGAAGCTCGCTCTTTCATGTAGGTCATTGTGGATCCCAAAATCCTCCTCCTCTACTCCCCATTGGCAAATCTCACTTTAGAATGTAACACTCAAATCAAAGTTTTTGAAAAGTTCGCTCATCTCTCTCAAAAGAATGCCACAAATCCGGCTCTAAGTACCATAAACTTGCCCCTCATGTAAATCACCATTAATGTAAGCTCACTCGACTTAAAATCATCTAGGGCTTTTTCGGGATGTAATGAAGGCTTTTTGGATCAAGATAGGTCTTGATGAAATAGAATGGGTTCATCTTTCCTTAAGCACTCCATTTTCTCATTTTGGCCCATACTTTGTCGACTCTTTGAGTCAATTTCTTTTTCCTCGGGGAAACTAGAGAGACGTAACGTCACTCTTTATTGATCATGACATTCATTTTTCTCCTTTTCTCTTTACTCCATGCCTTTCATTATTGTTTTCTTTGAATCCCTTCAACTTTCTACCTTATTCACTTTCTTTTTGGCATTTTTGTTCTTTTTGTGTTTTCTTTCTTTTCTTTGCGTTCCCTTTCCTTCATTTCTTTCTCTTCTTTATACCTTTTATCACTTTCAACCTCCTTGTCTCTCCCCCAAACTTATGTTTTTGCCAATTGTTTCTCAAGAATGATAAGGAAAGATTGGGTGCCAAGAGATGGTCATTACAAAATGGATAAAGGCTTGTAATGTGGTTATTGAAAGAAAAAGGGCTTAGGCTCAAATGGGTTGACTAGGGATATCACATTGGTATGTTATGGATAATTTCAAACTTCAAATCAGATCAAGTAGAGCTTACATTCATTTCTCAAGCCTAGAAAAACATTCAGGGCAAGTTCTAGACTATAAACACGGGTACTTGGACTTGCAATTCAATACCTCACCTCTCACGCTTCTGGATTGCTAAAGGGAACGGAGTTAAGGGCCCACAACAACCCTAGTTAAGATTAAGAATCACAAATGGCTCGACTGAACCAATCGATGACTGCTTAAGTCAACACAAGAGTCAAAAGATCACAACTAGAGCTATTTTCTGCCAACAACTTGTTTTTAACCATACGATCATAGGTAAATGTGTTGGTACCAAGTGAAGCATGTCTGAGACTCTTTTATTCATTACTACTATATTTTCCTAAACATAAAAGGAAACAGACTCAATCCCTTAAGAAGGTTGTCACGCCATCCATCGTTGGGAAGAGACACCCGGTTCACACAAAATTCACCTTTGGAAAGAACCACGGTATTAAGAAAACCAAAGGCTTATTGTTCGCTCAAAACATAAAAAGAAGCTACTAAAGTAAATAAGACGTTATACGAACTAAAAAAGTTATGAAATAAACTATCGAAAGTAACATAAATATACAAAACGAAGTAAAGTGAGTATATACATAAGGGAAATAAATATATACATCAAATGGGGAGAATATATACATACCAAATAGAAAGTAAAGATAAAGGAAAAATAGTGTAATAGTTATTACATGCCAAATGTCAATGTCAATCAATCAAAATAAACCACCCCCAATGAAAATAAGCATTGTCCCCAATGCTTAACAAAAATAAGAATAGGGAAGGGTAGAGAGTGAAGAAAACTCCCTATGTGGTCTCGGTCTCCATGGAATCCACAGCACCCTCGGGCTCATCTAGTTGTATTCATCATCACTTGTCTAAGGGACAACAGGGTTGCTGAGCATCTGGATCATCTCCTCAGTGGTGTGGGCAGTCGCAACCAGCTCCTCAAACTGGCCGGTTGCTACATGTGATGCCTCTGGTACTGCTAGTGCTGCCTGTGCTGCTGGGTCTGAAGGTGCTCCCTCCATAAGTAAGTCCAGTGGTAGATCTCCGGCAGATGCAATTTTGGAAACCACTTTTCTCAGCTTCTCCACTGACTTCTTTGATGCCTGAGACTTCCGCATCTTCTTGACCTGTTTGCCCAAATCCTTAATGACCTTCCCATGCATCACTAGAGTATCCATAATGGTCTTCTGGTTCTCCAAAATCTTCTTCAATGTTTCCTCCACCGACAGAGGTACCTGTGGCTCTACTGGGGTTGCTGGGGTGGAGGACTGTGCTGCAACAATACTAGATATGTCAATCAGCTTTGTAGTAGTTGTCTGCATCCAGTTGTTGAGACTCGCAGTGCAGTCTGAGGATATGTAGATGAGGCCGACATTGATAATGGCACTGATAGTCAAGCAGAGGAAGATGGTGGCATGCCTGTTGTCCCGATGGAAGGGCGGGCTGTTGTGGGAGGTAATACAGATGCTGAAGGCTCAGCAACCGAATCAGTAACCACTATTGTTGGCTCCTCAGACTGGCCAGTGGAGGTAGTAGCCTTACCCTTGAATTTCGAGTTGTCAGCTCCCTGAAGGTGGTACCATGAGAAAGTACTTTGGTATCATAATGCCTCGGCTCCACCCTTTGATCCTTGAAGTATTCTGTGAGAAAGTTCAGGCACGAATAAGATCTTTCACCCTTCTAGATAGCTAAAATGATGTTGGTGGACATGATGGAACCAACATTAATCGGATACCCATCCATAACGGATGCTACCAAAACTACACGGGAAAGTGGGAGGTTGTTCTCGTTGAGGCATGGATCAATGTGGCTGCACACGAATGTCTGCCACCCTTTTGCTTCAAAGTTTAGGGTGGCTTGGACTATTGGAACCCCTGCAGTGAGCCACGAAGGTGTTGACCCTCGGATTGCCAGGCTAGCCACGGACGAGCTGCATCACCCATAGATAGCTTTTCCAAGTATTTCACTACTTCTACTTCTTCAAGCCCTACATATGAGTTCAGTGCACAGGAGCCGAATCGAACTTTCAGATTTCACACTTTTGTCACCTTGGTACCCTTTTTGATGTGAGCTACATTTGCATAGAATTCCTTGACCAAATGCTCATTTGCATCTAGGACACTGTGGGTGAACCATTTCCATCCTTTTCGCTCTTGGAATTGTCTAAGGACATTGGGTTATACTTGTTCAAATCATTCATCAAGAATTGCCGCTCATGAGTGAGCGACCTCTGCGACCACCATTCTCTAAATTTTGCAAAGGCATTGCCATTGACAAATTTGTCTTCCCATAGCTCTGGCCTCCTTGACCTCTATAAACCTCCCACTGTAGTATCACCCCCTCTCTCATCGTTTGGGACATTATCATCATCGTCCAAATTAATTAGAGTAGCTGGAGCATGTGAGGAAGAGGGCTTAGAAGCTTGACTACCATTTTCTTGTGAGGCCCTGGAAAATTTTGCCAAGTAATTTAAGATTTCGTGGTGCCAAGGTAGGCTAATTATTTTATTTTGTGTGCAAATGAGGATTCATGATATAATGGATACCAATTGGATATGTTAATAAGCGTACAAGTCATATTATAAGTGAATTGGGGTCTAAGGAGAGCCTAAGTCTAAGCCAAGTTGGAAAATTTTATAATAGACTAAAGTTGTAAATGAGCGCGCACAAGACCTCACTTTGGACAATCAAATCTCCGGTTATATAAGGAGTTGTGTGATTAACAACCTATCAAATTAAATCCCTTTGAGTCTAGTTTCCAACTCATCAAACCGTTTGTTATTTGGAGGTGTATACAGAAAGTTACGACCATTTTACTGGGCATGTGTCATTAGCGCGGCCGCGCATATTGCGAAGTATTCTGTCTCGTGAGCGCGGCCTTAGCGTTGGCGCGCTAGTAGCAGACCCATAAATACACCTAAGGACGGGAAAGGAGAGGATTTAAGTCATTTTTCAAGACTAGGTTATCCTCTCCATCACCTATTCGGTCAAGGCTTCAATTACATACCTAAGGTGAGCTTTTAAGTGCGTTTTCATGGTGATTTCACCTCTCAATCACTAGTTACAACATGATTTTGATTGGATTTTATAGGATATCTTCAAGATCTCAAGAACACCTCAAAGTTGTATTTCAAGATTTGGTCTACAAGAGGTAATCTTTTACCCTTAGACTTACATATATAGAGTTATTATAGAATTATGAGTATAAATCAAGTATTGTAACTCATGGGATGGTGATTGGAAGCCATAGGTGCCTAACATAGGTTGTGTTGGTATTGTAGAGATTGTGAGATGGGTTATTGAGGTATGATTCTTAGGTGTAATAGTATTATGTATACATGCATGCACAAATTAGGTTTGTGGGAATACATATGTAAAGATTGGGTTGGGGAAATGAAAGAACCCTTGTTAAAGAGATTTGAAATCAAGATGCTCAACTAGTGTTTGATAAAATTATCAAATGAGCTAGAATTATGAATATCTTCCTAATTTGTGTTCAATTTTGTTATGTCTCAAAATAGATTGAAGTTGCTAGAATACCAGAATATCGTAGTAATTAAAGGAAAGCTCAGGAAAGGTATGTAGGCTAAACTTTCTCTCTCGGAAGTGAATTCCATAGTATTTCGTAAGTTTAAGTGTGGTTTGTTTACCAAAATGATATGGCCTTGAGTCACATTTTAAATGGAAGTAGTATACTTATTGGGTAAGAAGAACATGATCTGCTTAATGCTCCTAGTTGCTCTTATGTGTATAAAAAGTCTTGATTGAATATGTCTTGTTGTTGATAGCCTACAAAGATGCTCGAAAAATGAAATAAGTGAATTGGAAATGTGTTAAAGATTATGTAATAGGCCTCGACCCGACAGTTATGAACTAACTTCAAAGATAGAATTGCCTAAGAGCTCTTGTGCTCAATTCACGCCCATAAATGGCTATTTATCACTATTGCTTTTATTTATAAGTATATCCGGTGTGATTCGAGATCTTACATATCTATGTGTTTAAACTGTGCAACGTCATTTCTGGGAAGGAGTATTGGAAGATAAAATGGTGTATTGTTATTAATGATTTCAATGTGAGTTTTTATTGCTTGTTGGTGTGCCCCATTCCTTTGGGAAGAATCCTTTGTGTTAAAAGTTCTATTGCTAATAAACTTGAGGTGTATGGTTTCGGAAATACTCTATATGCCCATGATTCATGTTTCCTCTCATGTGTACTTGACATCTTGACTTGCATGGCTTGTTGTTAAAATTGATATCGATGTGAAACATGTGAAATATGAAATACGGCCACCGTGCTAGGAATAAAGAATCATGTGAATGGCCAAATGAGCCAAGGAAATACTGTCGTTGTTGGTGACTGGAAATACTAATTGGAATCTATAAAATGTGAAAGATATTGAGGTAAGCATAGTTGTATTCATGCTATATTTGAATTCTTGTATTTGTACTGCAATTGTGTACAATATCCAATCAAATCAAAAAAAATATTTTTGGGAGTATTATTAGCAAAACCGAGGAAGGGTGGGTCATAAGGCTCATACCTGAAACTACACGTGCCGGTGTAGGGGTGGATTGTGGTTATTCCCCTTAATTGGGATGAACTTGGTAATATTTGTGAATTGGTAACGCCAACCCACACGGCATATGGGGGAAGGCAGCTTAGCCGATCGGGCTGTGATCAGACGCCATGCCGCACACATGATGGTATTGTGCTAGGAATAAAAAACTGGAAATTTAAAACTAGAAATTATGATTGTGGTACATGTATCCAAAGGGACGACCTAGCCGATCGGGCCGTGATCAGACTCCGTGCTAACAAAGACGGTGGTATAACTCATATCGGTGCTAATGATCTCCCAACCAAAAAAAATTATATATATTATTTTATTTTATTTTTGTAAACTAGAAGACTTACATGTTGCAAATTGGAAGCTTGTATGTTGTTGACTCGACTTTTCGTTTCATGTTTCTTTGTTTGTATGGTTATTTTATTCTGGAAGAGGTCTTTTAGCCTTACATACTAGTGTAATTCGACGGCGCTAACGTCCCTTTTGCTGGGGGCGCTGTATCGTTTAATGATACAAGTGGTTCTACAGCAGGCGACATTGTCCAGTGATAGCAGTATTCTCTTCCCAGCAGTCTTGGTGAGCCCCACTCCACTCCGGGGTCATTTCACGTATCTTTTGTTCATTTTCCCATCACGTTTTGAGGTATAGCCGGAGCCTTGTTGCCGGCGTTTCCCTATTACTCGTCTACTGTATTTATAGGCTCCGTAGACTGTTTGTGGGTGGTGGTTGATGTTGGGAGTACAGACTAGAAATGTTAGTACTTGATAAGCATGTTTCTCATTAAACTTGTAAACTTGTAATATTTTTGAAAACTTTAAACGAAGTCATTAACGGAAATGAAATGAAAGTTATTAATGGAAGATTGCTTAATGTTTTGATAAAGTGGGTTAACATTCCCTCTTTATTCATGAACTAGTTTGGGTAGAATGAAATCTAATAGGCTTGCTCAATCGGGTTTACTCGGTTGAGCGTCGGTCGCGTTCCACGATTTTTAGGGCGTGACATTTCTGAACCTTCAGAGGAATTGGCAAAAGCTGATGACTCATCTACCATGTGGAATCTACCCGGGACTTGTTATGATTGGGCTCACAGAGTTAGCCTCAGAAGCTTCCCCAGATGGGACATACTCACTGGTCTCGGAGGGTTCAGGAACTCTGTTGGCTGTAGCTTTCTTGCTTGTGACTCTTTGAAGTGCTAGAGGTAGGTTTCTTTTGCCTCGACCCCGACCTCGGGAGGGTTCTGCCCTCTCTTTCGATATATCTCCTCTACCACGTGAGTGAACCATTGTCTGCAACACACAAGATAGAAATCAATTAGAATTGAAGCTCAAGCATGATTGAAAGTTGTAGTAAAACAATCTCAGATGGGCAGTACTGACCGTACAAAAGTGTGTGCGACCGCACAACCCTAGGTTCAGACTACTAGGGTCTCTGATGTTTCATTAGTGCAGACCGTACAATAGTGAGTGCGGCTACACAAGTCCACTGTGGGCCGCTCAATTTTGAGTGCCATAGCATAATTCATTCACACACATGCCTTATCTCAGAGAGATGCTGACTACACAAAAGTGTGTGCGGCCGCAAAGCTCAAAGTGCGGACCACACAAAAATGAGTCCGGCCGCACAATTTGAATTTTATGGGCACTGCCTTACGATTCAAACAGGTTTTTCAAAAATTAGGCATGGTTCTAGCAATTAAGCATGATTAGCTATTTACCCAGGACTCATTTAACATTTAAGATGCTACCACATGATTCTAAGCAAAAATGATGAACTATTTACATTTTTAGGCATGAAATTAACCCTAGGCAAAAGAACAAAACTAAGAAAAGTTGAATAATCGAACGATGTAATGAACATACTAGTAATGAAGGATGCATGTGAGAATCTACATAGATGAAAAGCTTGAAGTTTGAGAATTAGTGGGGGATGCACTATGTTTGCTTAGGGCTAATGGTTCAGAGAATGTAAAGTGTAAAAAGTTGAGAAAAGCCCTATTTATACTTTTGACCAGTCAGGCCAAGAATTAACCTGAGTGCGACCGCACAATTTTGAGTGTGGTCCGCACTCCTTACCTGTACCTCTGAAGAATTGTTGCGCTCTGCACAAAAGTAAGTGCATGCGGACCACATAATTTTGTGTGTGGCTATAATTTGTTAAGATATTTTGATAGGCCAAACTTCAGAGACCATGCATTTGTAATCTTTTAGTTGTGCGACCGCACACAGAATTGTGCGGCTGTAAAGTGATTGTGCAGTCCGCACTTTTGTGATACTTAGCTAAATTTTTCATGCACAGTCCCTGCAATGCACACCCATTCCTGCATACACTTCAAAACTTGTTAGCACAAAACAAAGTCTATCTAATCTAAAGAAGAAAACCAAGAAAAAGAAAAAGACACATGAGTTGCCTCCTAAGAAGCGTCTGATTTAACGTCGCGGCACGATGCAGATTATCAATTACTTGAAATGAAGAACCGCCACAATGTGGCCATCATCAACCTTGCCAAGATAATGCTTAACCTGATTCCCATTGACTCTAAAAACCTCATCATTCTTATTTTTCAAATCTAGCGCACCAAAGGGGGTTACATTCACAACTTCAAAGGGGCCACTCCATTTATACTTCAACTTGCCCGAAAATATTCATAACCGGGAATTGAACAATAACACACGATCACCTTCTTTAAACTTCTTGTTGTGGATGTACTTGTCATGGAGGTACTTCATCTTCTCCTTGTAAAGGGACGAACTTGTGCAGGCATGATTCCAGAATTCATCAAGCTCATTCAAAAGTGCCACTCTTAAGTTTGCAGCGACGTCTCACTCAAGATTAAACTTTTTTCAAAGCCCACATGGGCTTATGCTCAAGTTCTACCGGAAGATGACACGCCTTCCCAAACACCAATTAATATAGAGACATCCCAATCGGCATTTTGTAGGCTGTCCTATAAGCCCAAAGAGCATCATCAAGTTTTCTTGACCAATCCGTCCGGTTGGCATTCACAGTCTTTGACAAAATACTCTTGATCTCCCGGTTGGAGACTTCAACTTGTCCACTTGCTTGAGGATGGTAGAGGGTCGAGACTTTATGAGTGACACCATACTTAGTGAGTAATGTATCAAAAGCTCGGTTGCAAAAATGCGAACCCCCATCACTAATAATGGCCCTTGGAGTACCAAACCTTGTAAAGATGTTTTTCTTCAAAAATGTCACTACACTTCGAGCTTCATTGTTGGGTAAAGCCATAGCTTTAACCCATTTTGACATATAGTCCACAGCTACCAAAATGTAAGTGTTCCCACAAGAGCTCACAAACGGTCCCATGAAATCAATACCCGAAATATCAAAGATATCAATTTCCAAGATGGTGGTAAGGGGCATCTCATTCTTCTTAGAAATTCCACCGGCCCTTTGGCATTGATCACAATGCTTGACAAGCTCACTAGCATCCTTGTAGAGAGTAGGCCAATAGAAGCCACAACTCAACACTTTTGTAGCCACTCTAGCTCCACCATGGTGACCACCATACAATGAAGAGTTGCAAGCCTCAAGAATTTCCATTTGTTCTTCCTCCGGCACATATTGCCGGATCACACCATTGGTACATATCCGGAAAAGGTATGGCTCATCCCAATAATAGTCCAAGCCATCACGTTTGAGCTTCTTCCTTTGGTTTGAAAAGAACTCATTTGGTATAATGTCGCTCACAAGATAATTGGCTAGATCGGCAAACCATGGCATCCCGGTCATTGAAACGGCTAGGAGTTGCTCGTTGGGAAATGAATCATTGATCTCAAGGCCGTTATGTGGCCTCCCCTCCTCCTCCAATCGAGACAAGTGGTCCGCCACTTGATTTTCACTACCCTTGCGGTCTTGAATCTCTAGATCAAACTCTTGTAATAGAAGCACCCACCGCATCAACCTTGCCTTAGAATCTTTCTTGCTCATCAAATACCAAAGCGCTGTATGGTCGGTGTGAACAACCACCTTAGTACCCATCAAATACGACCGGAACTTCTCCATAGCAAAAACAATAGAAAGTAGCTCCATTTTGGTCACTGTGTAGTTGACTTGGGCATCATTCATGGTCTTGCTAGCATAGTAGACCGGATGGAAAATTTTATTGATTCTTTTCCCCAACACCTCTCCAACCGCAACATCACTAGCATCACACATGAGCTCAAAAGGCAAGCTCCAATCCGGTACGGTGATAATAGGAGTAGTAGTCAACTTGAACTTAAGCAATTCGAATGGCTTTATACAATCTTCATTGAAATAGAACTTGGCATCCTTCTCCAAAAGTTTGCATAATGGGTTCACCACCTTGGAAAAGTCCTTGATGTATCGGCGATAGAAACCCGCATGACCCAAGAAGCTCCTTACTCCCTTTATGGATGTAGGGGGAGGGAGTTTGGAGATCACTTCAATCTTGGCCTTGTTGACCTTAATACCATGCTTTGAAATTTTATGGTCGAGGACAATGTCTTCCTCGACAATAAAGTGACCCTTCTCCCAGTTCAACACCAAATTTGTCTCCTCACATCTAGCCAATACCCTATCCAAATTGTTCAAACAATCTTCAAACGAATTCCCAACCACAGAAAAATCATCCATAAAGACCTCAAGAATATCCTCCACCATGTCGGTAAAAATAACCATCATACATCGTTGAAAAATCGCCGGTGCATTATACAACTAAATGGCATCCGCAAGAATGCAAAAGTACCATAGGGACAAGTGAAAGTGGTCTTCTCTTGGTCCTCAGGAGCAATAGGGATTTTATTGTAGCCGGAGTATCCCTCAAGAAAGCAATAAAAAGAACGTCCGGCCAACCTATCAAGCATTTGGTCAAAACATGGAAGCGGAAAATGATCTTTCCGAGTGACTTTGTTGAGCTTCCTATAGTCCATGCACACTCTCCACCCAATGCCGGCTTTTGTTGGGATCAATTAATACTTGTCATTTGTTACCACAGTCATGCCCCCTTACTTTGGGACACATTGCACCGGAGAGGTCCACGAGCTATCGAAAATGGGGTAAACAATCCCGACATCCAACCACTTGATTATCTCCTTCCTCACCTCCTCTTGCATTGCTTCATTTAGCCTCTTTTGATGTTCAATGGAGGGTTTGGCACCCTTCTCCAAAATAATCTTCTGCATGCAAAAGGCGGGGCTTATGCCCCGGATATCCGCCAAAGTCCATTCGATTGCTCTTTTCCTCCTTTGTAGCACCTCTAAAGTGGACTCTACCTGCATGTTAGTTAAGCAACAAAAAAGGATAACCGGTAAAGTAGAATAAGGGCCAAGGAATTCATACCTGAGATGTGGAGGCAATGGATTTAACTTCCAAGTGGGAGGCACCTCGATTGAGGGCTTTGTTGGAGGAGTCTTCTGATTTTCAAGATCCAAAGATAGCTTGCGAGTCTCATAAGTGTACACCCTGATGATAGGCTATAATTACGTATTTTAGTCGCTTATTACATTCAAATTTACTGCACTTTAATTGAGTTTGAGCTTTAATCGGTAGTATCTTGTACTAATTGTGTGTTTTATGCCTTGTAGGAGTGATTCCGAGCTATGTAGATATTATGGAATGAATTCAAATGATTTGGATCTTTGAAGTCTGATTAAAAGCCCAAGGAATTAAGTCAGGATTGTATTCGAGGATCAACGGATGATAGAGCAACAAAACGAAGAATCGAGTAGGCATATTGCATACTGTCTAGTAAAATGCATATAATATTTTGCTCAGGACTCCATTTGGGCTCCATAATATACGGTTGGAAATGTAACTCAAAGGTATAAAACTTTCATGTTTTACGTTTTTCCAAATTTCAAACGGAAAAGGTTGAAAAACTCGGTCAAAATTGTGACTGTGGACCTGATGCGGGCTAAGGCAGTACACTGGGAAAGTACCGCGCCCGGACCGCGGCCGCGGATGTCCAGCCCTGGAAACTTGTCCTTTTTCGATAGGAGAAAGTATAATTATTTGGTCCCGACCCTACTTGGTATATATACATGGAAAAATAGTATTTTGAGGGGAGGAGACCAATTTTTGACACTGATGCGACCTAAGGAGGCAGAGACATAATAGGAGCAAGGCGGGGAATTCTTCTACGAGTTTTTCCTTCCTCTTCCTATTTTTTATTGTTGGTTATGACTTTTAGTATTGTAGTTTTACATACTATTATAAATAAATAATTTGTTATCTAGAGTTTTGATGGAACCTTTTGTAGGATAAATTCTTGTTATGTTTTTATATAATTGAGCCGTATTATTTTCTCTATTTGTTCAACTATATTGTTCTTGTGGTTGATTGAAGGTCCCTCAATTAGCTGTGCCTATTTAGTATGTGTTACTCGGGAGAGAGTGCATATTTAGGTAGTTGTTGAACAACATCACTCCTGATGTATGTGAGGAATCAATAACCAAGGGTTTAAAGGTGGGATTAGGGATAACAAAACCTTGGGTGCGATCTAAGTGAGCTGTAATTAAAGCTAACCTAGCGTAACTTGAAGAGTATGTCTAGTAAATTGTCGTAATTACTCGGGAGAGAATTATACCACGTAGAGCGCTCATGATCGGTAGAGAATACTTAGGCGAAATTATAGAAGACATAGCGGGAAGGATCCCGATAATTGGGGAAATCATAACTCTAGACCTCCTTAATCTTTTCTCCAACCTGTAGTATCTTTAGTGTTAATTTATTATTTTAATTTGTTAGTAGTTAGTTAAACACAAGAATCTTAATATCTATTAGTTAGGAATTGTTCAAGCTTGTATTCTTGGTGATAGTGAACAACTGTAGCTAAGCCTTAGTTCTCTATGGGATTCGACTCCGGACTTGTAAACTGGATTGTATTTGCAATTATCGCTTAGTCCTTTTTATAAGGCATTGTTGGGCGTGATCAAATTTTGGCGCCGTCGCCGGGGTACTAACGGTGTAGTTATAGATGTACATATTTATAGGTTGCAAGTTTGAACTGTTTTGTTTTCGTGTATTTGATAATTTATTTATTTTTAATTTTTTTTTTATCTGAGAGACATGGCATCATGAAATTATGAGAATTTTGATGTTGGTAATTCTGCTTTTAATCCTCCTTATGCATATTGTGAAGGAAATCATCCAAGGCAAAATTATCAAAATATTCCCGAGAGTGAGTTATGTGCACCAACTCAACCTGATATGTGGAATGTGTGGTGGTCAAGATGGTCACTTTCATGGTTGTGCTTATAGTTCTTATCTTCTCCCAAGCCCTTACTTTGATGGTTCTTCTTTTTCTTGTGAAGTTAATAGGAACAAAGAATCCATGGAGGATGACCGGAAAGAGATCAAAGATATGTTAAAGTGTTGCATGGAACTATATGATAAGAGAACACCACATATACAAAGGCAAGAGGCAACTATTCACAACTTGGAGACGCAAGAGAATAAATTAATTGAACCTTGTAAAGCGCAACAAGTTGATATTGTGGATAGTAGCCAATATGAGCATGAATTGGCTGCAAAAATTGCCATTATACTGGAGGATTTAAAAATATACAAGGATGAGCTAGAGGAGAAGGCCAGAGTACAACACCAACAATCAATCGCACTAGATTTTGAGGATGTCGATATTGTAGAAGAGATACTAGAGTCAACCAAGGATATTGAAGATACATATTTAGTTAACTCTATTGTCATTAGTGTTGAGAATGTAGACAATCCCAATGTTCTTGTAGTTGAGCGCATTGGTCCACACTCCAAGCATTTTTTCACATTGTGTATGGATGATGATATAAAAATAGAGTCGTCCGAGCCACTTGAGGAGTCAATTAGTAAGGAACAAGATGCCTATATTTTGGAATTATTCGTGCCAGAAAGTCGGGAATACACATCTCATCCAAAAGACAAGAAGTGCAGAATACTACATTATTTTACTAGGCCAGTCGGATTCGTTCTACCACCCCAGGAGCATGATTACAGAGCAGAATCAAAACCTGGGGTCCAATTCATAAATTCGAAGTGGAGGCAAAAAGTGATTCACATCGTGCCGCGACGTTAAATCAAGTGCTTGTCAGGAGGCAACCCAACTTTACTGCTTTCTTTTATTTTTTTATTATATTATTTTTGTAGTGTCAATTTTTGATTTTCTAGGAGCATGGAAAGCAAAACTATTGGAAGGATGCAACAGCAAACCAGATGGTTGGAACAAAGTGTGAGGTATCCGCACGAAGGACCAGGCCTGGGAGAAGTCTGAGTACCCCATGAGATGCTAGTGCTTCGGCCTTTGGCCTACCAGGGAGTTTCTTTTACCCTCTTGTATGTATGGGTGTGCATTGGGGACAATGCACAATTTTAAGTGTGGGGTGAGGAGATTGTCTGGGTGACTTTCTATGCTATTTTAGTTATGTTATTTTAATTGAATATTTTTTTTTAAATCGAAAAGATTGGACTTTTCCCGACGATGGATCTATTAGACAATTTTCTTGAGGGATTTAAATCTAAAGAAAAAAAAAGATTTTTTTTGTTTGGTAGTGTAGCAATTCCCTTTTGGTTTTTCTTTGTGTCGCGGTTCTTTTCCAAGGGTTTTATTTGAACCGGGTGTAGTTAGTTTTTTTTAGGAATAAGAGCCATTGTGTTGTGTTTTGAAATGAAGCAATATCGCTTGGCTTTGTTATGCCTTAAGAATAGTGAGTACTTTGATTGTGACGCTTATGCTCAGTTTTTGACTCTTGTAGAAGTATCTTAAATTATATGATCTTAACTTTATTTAACTGCTTTGACTAGAGTGTCTATGAATCCAATCCTGAGTGAGTTATGTGCCATGTGTGTATAAGGATTTGTTATATTCTGTGCATTGCGTTTGATGCCTAGAACTTGCCCTGTGTGTTTGCAAAGCAAAATAGTAGTTTTGTTCAGTCTTGGAAGTGATATAGGCATTTCTTTGTTGAGCCAGATATGTATTTTTTACCCACCTAATTGTTATGTATTGTAGTTAACCCTTTTGAGCCTGTAATCTTGTTTTTTTGCCAACCACATTACAAGCCTTATCCATTTGTTTGAATTAATCATCTATTTGAACCTTTTTCCATGAGCACTTGAATTATTATGAACTATGTAAAAGTTAAAGTGTGAGGTGGTTGGTTTGGCTTTTGAGTGGAGTTAATAAAATCAGGAGAAAGGTACACTGTTTTGAACAAGTAAGAGCCACTTGAATTGAAAAAGAAATAGTTGTATTGCTGTGGAAAAAAAAGGTATTCCTTAATAAGTGTCTCTTGATGTAATTGTGCTTAAAGAAGTATGGGGTAATATACATTAATGTGAAGGTGGAGTTTGGTTTGACATAAGTATGGGGTTTGAATGTTAAAGTATATGTATTAAAGTGCTTAGGGAGGTATAGTCACTCTTATATCTAAATGTATCCTACCCGTCCCGTAGCCTACATTATAACCAAATAAAGTCTTAATTGATCCTAGATTGAATGAGTTCGATTAGCAGATTAGTACACTACGGGCAAGCTTATGGTGCATCTTTTGTGGCATATGAGTGTTATTTCTGAGAGTGAGTGAATTCTTTCTATCTTGAGTTCCTAAGTGTTCTTAAATTTTATTTTGTGGAACCACTCTCTTTTGTTGTGTGAAGGCACTTGATTCATGAAGGAAAGGTAATGTCAGTGACCTCTATGTTAGAGTAAGTAAGTGAGTTGTGAATAATGCGTGGTACTTGTGAGTCAAATCTTGAGGTGAATATATTACGCTTTTGTGCTTAGTCTATTTTAAATACTCTTGGTGTGATGAGTTAGGAGAATTGTTTAAAAAGGTCGTGTCTATAAAAAAAGAGTAGTTTGATTGCTCGAGGATGAGCAATGGTTTATGTGTGGGGTGTTGATGATCAGCTATAATTACGTATAATAGTCGCTTATTACACTTAAATTTACTTCACTTTAATTGAGTTTGAGCTCTAATCGCTAGTGTCTTGCACTAATTGTGTGTTTTATGCCTTGTAGGAGTGATTTCGAGCTATGTAGATGTTATGGAATGAATTCAAGTGATTTGGAGATTTGAAGTCTAATTAAAATCCCAAGGAATTAAGCAGGGATCGTATTTGGGGATCAACGGATGATAGAGCAACAAAACGAAGAATCGAGTAGGCATATTGTGTACTGTCTAATAAAACGCACGTAACGTTTTGCTCAGAACTCTATTTGGGCTCCACAATATATGGTTGGAAATCTAACTCAAAGGGCTACAACTTTCATATTTTACATTTTTCCAAATTTCAATCGTAACGGGGTGAAAAATGCGGTCAAAACTGCGACCGCGGACCTAACGCGGGTTGAGGCAGTACACTGGGAAAGTACCGCGCCCGGACCGCGGCCGCGGACGTCCAGACCTGGAAACTTGTCCTTTTTCGCGTAGGAGAAGGTATAATTATTTGGGCCCGACCCTACTTGGTATATATACATGGAAAAATGGTATTTTGAGGGGAGGAGACCAATTTTTGACACTGATTCGACCTAAGGAGGCAGAGACACAATAGGAGCAAGGCGGGGAATTCTTCTACGAGTTTTTCCTTCCTCTTCCTATTTTTTATTGTTGGTTATGACTTTTAGTATTGTAGTTTTACATACTATTATGAATAGCTAATTTGTTATCTAGGATTTTGATGGAACCTTTTGTAGGATAAATTCTTGTTATGTTTTTATATAATTGAGCCGTAGTATTTTCTCTATTTTATTCTTGTGGTTGATTGAAGGGCTCTCAATTAGCTGTGCCTATTTAGTATGTATTACTCGGGATAGAGTGCATATTTAGGTAGTTGTTGAACAACATCACTCCCGACGTATGTGAGGAATCAATAACCAAGGGTTTAAAGGTGGGATTAGGGATAACGAAGCCTTGGGTGCGATCTAAGTGAGCTGTAATTAAAGCCAGCTAGCGTAACTCGGGAGAGTATATCTAGTAAATTATCATAATTACTCCGGAGAGAATTATAACACGCAGAGCACTTGTGATTGGTAGAGAATACTTAGGCGAAATTATAGAAGACATAGCGGGAAGGATTCAGACAATTGGGAAAATCATAACTCTAGACCTTCTTAATCTTTTCTCCAACCTGTAGTATCTTTAGTGTTAATTTATTGTTTTAATTTGTTAGTAGTTAGTTAAACACAAGGATCTTAATATCTATTAGTTAGGAATTGTTCAACCTTGTATTCTTGGTGATAGTGAACAACTGTAGCTAAGCCTTAGTTCTCTGTGGGATTCTACTCCGGACTTGTAAACCGGATTGTATTCTTGGGAGGCACCTCGATTGAGGGATTTGTTGGAGGAGTCTTCCGATTTTCAAGATCCAAAGATAGCTTGCGGGGCTCATAAGTGTACGACCCCATGCCTTGTAATGCATTCACACACTCCACATAGCCTTCTTTCTCCTCAACATCATCAAGATTGAGCAAAACAACTTCCAAATTATCCTCAACATTCATTGTGGCACTAGCATCATCAACAATCACGTCGGTGACCAAATCCATGAACAAACAAACTTCATTACTATTTGGTTGCCTCAT
>NW_027438555.1:0-68000 GCF_000715075.1 Nicotiana tabacum
ATTTCCATGTAAAACATCCCAGTGTTGCGATCCTTCTCGAGTCCCCTTTTTACATATTGGTGTATATGGCTTATATGGTTTGAACAACCACTCTACTCTCTTGCGAGTATCATCATGAAAGTTTCTCACTGTCTAGTAACATGAGAACATACTTTAACACTTATCATATGAGTGCATATCAATGGAAATGGTCACCGTGTGCATAAAGTCTCTCTAAAAATTGAGATCCTCACATCTCCGTCACAGGAAGATCTTGTGTCGCTATTATTTTTGTGTCCACTTGAGATATCCCGTAGCAAGTAGCTCACTTGGTTTCTAGTATTGTGGTTGCCCATGATGTGGTCTTGTATTGCAGTTGGGAGTTAATGTACCAGGAGCATGTCCAACTTATAACAAATGATCATTTTCTCTTTTTACCTCTACAACGTGATAATTGTGTTCCTTAGTTAGTGAATACATTGTGCTAGTTCCCAACACCTATTCGATAACCATGAGAGAACATGCCCTTCTATGTGTCACTACGACACTTCCTTTCTTAAGTCAAAATCCATGGAGAATTCATCATGAACATTTGCAAACCTTCTATGATTATTTTGCACTATCTCATTGAGTTTGGTTGTCTTTACACCCTCGACTTCTAGAATCGTTGACTATGCCATTATCATGTGCGGGAAATTTTGCTACCCTTGGTATTCCACCTTTCTGGGTGGGTATGAGTGTTATTTGTCTTTCTCCCTGGAGCATCATGTTAACCATTAGAACCCTTCTAACCAATACATGATTTCATCCCAATATTAGGATGTCCAAGCTATGTGGTTTCACCCGTGAAAGGTCGAGATTAGATGCCTTCAGATTTTTGCATATATCAAGAGCATATTGATTTGAAAGACAAGTTGTCGTATCTTTAGTTCTATCATATAGGATCAACTATCATGAATGGTTAAGCTGTTTGAAGTATGATAATCTTGTAAGTGTTCAACTTATTTTCATCCTCATGGGCTTATGGCATATATTCCATGTGTCAGTTAACGTTAAGAGTGTAATTCAATTTCATGTGTTTTGAAACCTATATTGCATTCAAGGTGACGGAATATTCTCATTCTTGATAACTGAATTTTCCCTACACTCTAGGAGGCGACTAGGTCACGTACTTGAATATTCCTCCTTAATGGTTCCTATTGCCAATGTACGAGTTACCCCTATGCCTTAATTGTCTAATAGTTGATGTCGTCACAATGATTAACCATATCGGCATCATTAATAGAAATCCTCGTGTCTCTTAGCATGTAACCTCATGAAATACTCTGCTCAGCGCCTGAATGGATTCCTGAATAATTCCAGCTTGATCTCAAACTCTTTTGTTCCTCATTGTATTAAATCCATTGGATAATGAAGGTTGTATAAGTGTATTTCACAGTAGGCTGTGCTATGAGTATGATGTTTACCATCATTGTTCTACATGTATTATGTGTTTTCATATGTCTATGTTTAAGAAGGTAGTTGCAGACCTTTTGTGTATCATCCCGGTGGAAACTATTGAGCGTGAAGTTAATGGATAGTTAGCTTATGCGAGGTATCTAGTTGTCATCCTTGTTAGATAAACCTGAAGGTTGGGATTGTTTTCGCGAATGTATTGTGGCAAAGTCAACAAGTCGAGGAAGCCACGTAGGAAGCGGAAAAAGAAATGAAAGAGAAATATCCCCATTTGTTCGAACAAGTCTAGTAGTGCTCGTGCGAACTGTTGTCTTTAAGAAATTTGAGGTAGTGTTCAGATTTGTGCAAAGGCACCCCATTTTTCCCGAATTGCCTTATTGTTGTAACTTCCCAATGTGGGCCAAATTTCAAATGTTGATGCTATTTGGGTAATGTGCAACCCTTGAAGTAAATGAAAATTTTTGAGAAACTTATGTGGTAGGTAAATGATTAATGATAGTGTAGATTGGTAATGATTAATTAAAGCGTTTTTTGACATGTTAAAGTGATTGAATTTTATGGGGCTCATTGAAGTAACCCAATTTTGTGCAAGTAAATGACATTGGTTGAACTAGGTACAATTTGTGGTGTAAAGAGAATGAGCTAAGTGTAAGTTGTTTAAAGTGTATGAATATGTACAAGTTGTTGAGGTAATGAATTGTATACCAGTTGTAGGGATAACAGAAATTGTGTAATGATACTTGGAAATATGTTTCGGGGGCTCTCTGACAGGTAGATAGGCCTAATTACAAAAGAAACTCTCGCGAAATTTTCGGAAATTTATGGAGTTAGCCAAATTCAGGACTGTTGATATATTTCATGATGTGAACAAGCTGAACTTACATATGGATGGCTAATGAATGAACCTCGATCCTCATTCGAGGACGAATGATCCTAAATGGGTCCCGGTATTTTTTTCCCAAGTAATTTAAGATTTCGTCGTGCCAAGATAGGCGAATTATTTTATTTTGTGTGCAAATGAGGATTCATGATATGATGGATATCAATTGGATATGTTAATAAGCGTATAAGTCATATTAGAAGTGAATTGGGATCTAAGGAGAGGCCTAAGTCTAAGCCAAGTTGGAAAATTTTATAATGGACGAAAGTTGTAAATAAGTGCGCACAAGACCTCACTTTGGACGAGCATATATCCAGTTATATAAGGAGTTGTGTGATGCACAACCTATCAAATTAATTCCCTTTGGGTCTAGTTTCTAACGCAACACACCGTTTGTCATTTGGAGCTGTATACAGAAAGTTATGGCCATTTTACTGGGCATGTGTCACTAGCGCGGCCAGTAGCACGACCGCGCTAGTAGCAGACCTCTAAATACCCCAAGACTGGGTATAGAGAGTCTCTAAGTCATATTTGGAGCAAGGGCTTGTTATACCAAAGGGGAATCCGTCCCACCCTTCATTCCTATGATCCAAGGTAAGGTTTTTGGTGTATTTTGAGTTGATTACTACTCCTATACACTTATATTAACATGGATTGATCTTGAAAATCCATAGATTTCCATTCAAATCCCTAAATTTATCAATAACACCACAAGTGAGTATTCTCAAGATTCTTACTACAAGAGGTATGTCTATCATCTCTAACTACTCTATGGTGATTATTTATGTATGATATGTACATTAGAACTCATGGGATGATGATTGAAAGTCATAAGTGCCTAACCTAGGTTGTGTTGGTTGTAGAGATTGTGAAATGGATTAATTAAGGAGGTTGATGGTTGGGTATGAATGAATGGTCATACATATGTTGTTGGAAGTTATAAATTGGTTAAGAATAATGGTGGGATGAATTATTGGTTAATGGTGATAGTTAGATGAACCAATACTATAGTTTGGAGGTGTAAAAATCTATATCTACAAGGTGTTTGATAATATGCCTAAATGACTTAAGTTATGGAATTTATTACTAATATTGACCCTATTGAATGATGTATTGTAGATTGAAGTTGCTTAAGTGTATTGGATCATTGTAGTATCATTAAGGAGCAAATTCCAAGTATGTATGGCTAAAACCCATCTTCTTAGAAATTGAGCTCCTTTGGTGTCCATGCAAATGTTGTTAAGACCGAAATTTGATTGATGTATTGATTGTTACTTCATATGAATTAGTGTTGCAAAATATATAAGTGAAAGGTATGTCTCACTGTGTTCAATATGCTATCCTTAGAAATTTAAGGATGTGAGAAGGATATGAACCATGTGTTAAAATGCTTAGAGTTCAAGTCAAGTTTAAACTTAGATTGTTATGCCAAATTGTGTGAGAAATCTCGTTATGGTTGATCCTCCCAATTGTTTTTATGTGTATTAAATGTATTTGATTAATTATGTCTAGTTGTTGGTAATGTATAAAGATGTTTGAAATAAATCAAATAAATTTGGGAAATAGAGTGTGGCCAATGTACCGAGAGTTGGAATTATAATTGTACCTGGTGATGCCTATGACATGAGAAAATATGAAACAGCTCATGAAATGAGCCTCAATTTTGCATTCCATAAATGACTTCAATAATAAAGTGCCTTAAAGGCTTTGTACACAATTTATGCCGTAAGTGGCCGTTCGAGATAATGTTTTGCCTTATGAGTACATCCAATGTAATGTGGGTTGTTACATACTTCGATGTTGAAATGGTATATTGTCATGATTGGAAAAGAATGATTCAAGAACAATTGGTGTAATTGCTTGCTTATGCCTTTGATGTGTGTTTTTGTTGTGGGTTGGTGTATCCCCTTTATTGATTTGGAAGAATCCGTTGTGTTTAAAATTTCACTGTCAATAAACTTGAGGTGTATGATTTCTGAGATATTGTATATGCCGAGGATTCATGGTTCCTCTCATGTGTACTTGACATCTTGAATTAAATGGCTTGTTGTTGAAATTGATATTGATGTGAAATATGTGGAAATAATGTGAAATGTGCGAAAAAAGAGATTGAGTTATGAAATGTGGCCTAGTGCCAAGTATGATGTGATAATTGAGGCCCCAAGTGTCTATGAATTGATATATGTGAAATAAAGATTGAAATGAGATGAATAATGAAAAAGGAAACAATGCCTTGGCAAGGCGGCCTAGCCGATCGGGCCGGGATTGGATTCCGCTCAAGAAAGCGGTGGTATTATGAATGAATTTCGGAAATGAAAAGGAAATATTAGATTGTGATTGGAATGTATGCCTCGAGTGAGGTGACCTAGCCGATCAGGTCGAGATCGGACTCCGCTCATGATAGCGGTGGTATTGAAAACAAATGATGAATAGTGTGGGATGCCCCAAACTAAAGATTATGGAAACATAATGTGAAAATTGTATGATTCTTTTAGTGCCCAACCTAAAGCTATGTGAATTATGTGAAAGTCATATGATTCTTTGATTTGATGATGTGGTGATTGTCAAAGCTTTTGAATTACCTTTATGATTTCTTTATTCTTGTTTGACAATTCTTTCTAATGACAAGGTGTTAATGATTTCTTTGCTCGTATTTGATAGTTCTTTCTGATTAGATGGTGTTTAGTTATACATACTAGTGCTATTCAATGCAACTAACGTCTCTTTTGCCGGGGGCGCTGTATCATTTTATGATACAGGTGGTTCCACAGCGAGCGCCAACGGCCAATGATAGCAGTATTCTCTTCCCAGCAGACTTGGTGAGCCCCACTCTATCCCGGGGTCAAGTCATGTATCTTTTGTTCATTTTCTCATCATGTACTTTGTATTTGAGGTATAGCCAGAGCCTTGTTACCGGCATTTCCATATTATATTACTCTTTAGTTATATTTAGAGGCTCCATAAACAGGTTATGGGTGGTGTTTGGTATTGGGAATGAAATTAGAAATAATGGTATTTGGCAAATATGTTTTCCTCCATATCTATAAAAATTTTCACATTTTGGATTCTATTGTTAAAATGGCTAATGAAAACAAAATGGGAGTTGTTAATGAAATGTTTATAAACTATGATTAATGGAGTTCATCCCCTCTTTAATCATAAATTAGTTTGGGTAGAATGGAACCTAATAGTCTTGCTCAGTCGGGTTTACTCGGTTAAGCGCCGGTCGCGCACCTCGGATTTTGGGGGCGTGACACAAATACTAGTTTATATTTATTTTTACCAGTATTTTTTTTTTCTGTAATTTACAATATTACTATGTCCAAGCACTGATAATATTTTATTTTGGTTACTGAGAACTTTAGGTTCCAAACTTTTGATAGCTAAATAAAGCAAAACAAAGCCGCAAAAACTAGCTAGAAATTAAGCGAGAGAATAAAATCCCAACAACATCTCCTACAATACGTGATATGTTGATGCCAAAATACATCAGGTTACATTTGACTTTCTAAAAGGATATTTTCAGGTGACAAATGGAGGCAAGGAACCTCTCAAGAGTACTACTACTATACTAGTAGCCTACTTGTAATGAAATATTCATGAAATATGAAATAGCAAAGTGTTGTATGAAATTGATGAGTAAAGCGGAGAAACTAGACAATAAATCATCATACTCAGTTGCGGACACCTTTTATTTTTTCTCTCTCTAGAAAATCTACAACGGCTAGTTAACCTCGCGAGTTACCTTCACGCTATGTCGTATGGACCCGCCGGACGGCGTCATTCTGGCGCGTCTGGATGGGCAAATAACAACCCACCACATGGAGAAATCACCTCTAGAAGGAATTGATGGGAAACTTTCATATGCTACCAAAGTCACCACTCTTCCAAACTCATCTTCGACGACAATATGTCAGAACTGAGAATCGGCAATAGCTACTCTCTCTACTCACAACGGGATGCCAGCGGTACTCTTTAAAGCATCTCACTACTATGGTGTAATGGCAGCTGGATGCAAATTCACTATCGTTGGCAGATTCCTAAGACCAACACCCCAAATCGATCGAATTATGTCAAAATTCAAGGAACTGATTTCTCTCAAGGGATCGGCTAAAATTGAGGTCTATGACAACTTTAATGTTTTTTTGGATTTTACAAACGAGGAAGATTTTAACACAGTATGGTATAGAAAAGTTATTGAAATTGAGGGCCCACAGAAATGGTCGCCAGACTTTAAACTTGAAGAAGACTTGCCAATTTCTCTAGTATGGGTCAAGCTTCCTGGTCTTCCTTTTCATATGCATACTCGGCATTATGTAAAACAAGTGGATAGATCTATTGGCATCCCACTTGAAATGGATCTGGCAACTAGGGGAAGGACTAGACCGAGTATGGCTAGGGTTAGAATTGAAATCCATCTACTTAAGCCTCAACCTGAAAGTGTTTATATGGGTTGCATTCATGATAACTCGTCTCAAACAGATTTTGTACAAAAGTTGGAATACGAGAGCGAGTACTATAGGTTCTGCAAGAAATGCTTTCACAACATAATCAATTGTCGTGCTATAAAAAGGAAGAAGGCAACTGAGGCTAGAGAAGAAGAAGCAAAATAGGGAAAGGATAAGATGGAAAATGAAAAAGCAGAGGAGAGGAAACAAAAAAGAAATGAAGACAATGGATAAAAAAAATGCAGAATAAAATTTGACGAACCAGAGCAACAATAGTGAAACAATGGAAACAATTATAATAGTAACAATCAAAGTGTCTTGAACAGTGAAGAACAGAGTGTGCAGCACCAAATTCAAACCATCAATGTAAGGACTTCTAAAAAGAAGAAGGAGGGCAACAAAGAGAGGCTCTCTAAAAAAATCCAAAGTGGTATTCAAACCCATTATCCAGCAACCAGCAGGTAAAAAGAAAGAGGGACAAACTAATTTGGCAAGGGTTATTGAGCAGCATTGTGAACAAGAGATTGAAAAGGAACAAGCAGGAAACCTTAAGAATGACTCCAATGAAGATATAAATGCTCACAGCCGGCAGGATAACACCACTGAAAGCATGTGTTTAGAGAAGGATGCAACCTACAGTTCTAATGAGGTCGTCCAAGTAACCATGAAAATGAGGAAAATGTATAGGGGCAGATAAAATGTAACACGACCCATATAAATTCAGAGGGGTCCTCAAGTATACCATCTGAGATTAAGGCCATGCCAGGGCTTGACTTGATGGTTGATCTTAATTGGGATCCATCACAAAAGCAACTTTTGAAGGTCACCTGTCCAAATAGAGGCACAATTACCATCCCTAAAGAGCTACTTCAAATAGAACAAAAGAATTAGGCTAATGAAGATGGATTTTCTCTTGTTAAAAATGGCAAGGACAAAAACAAAAAAGGGGAAGAAGAACAAAATCAAGGCTAACCTTCCAGGTGATGGAAGGAACAAAAACTAATCCCTCACTGATTCTTTTCCATGATTAACACCTTCTTTTGGAATATCAGAGGTGAAGATTCTAAAAATGCCATTCAAAGGCTAAAAAAAACTTATGACCATCAACAAGGTGGAACTCGTTGCTATCTTAGAACCCTTCATCACCATGAACAAAATTGATAGGTACATGAAGTATATTGGCTTACAACACCGTATATCCAATACTAATGGTCAAATTTGATTTATGTGGTCTGGTAATTACCAAACTGGTGTTATTGCTAATGACGATCAACAGATCACTATCCAGATTAATGATGCCAATGCCAATTGCAATCTCTTTCTTACTGTTGTTTATGCAAAATGAACTGCAATTGAAAGGAAAGATTTGTGTTGTAGTGTGTAATTGGCTCATGGTCAGATCACCGGGCCATAGTGCATTGGTGGTAATTTTAATATTATTTTAAATCCTGGGGAGAATAAAGGGGGTAGACCTTATAGAATGCATAAAAGTCTTGATTTCAGCAATTGTATGGCTGCGTGTGAAGTTGTCGAAATTGGGTATGTTGACCCCAAGTTCATATGGTGTAACAATTGGGAGCCGAGAAAAAGAATTTGGAAAAGATTTGATAGGGTCTTTATTAATAATTAATGGTCTCAACTTTTTCAACATAACATGGTTAGGCATCTGGCTAGAACTGGCTCCGACCATCGACTTCTTCTTTTTAAAAGCTATAATAGCCAACATAATTGAATCAAATAATTTAAATTCCTTGATTTTTGGTCAGAACAACCAGATTTTTTGTAGTTGGTAGAAGAAGTGTGGCACACTCAAATTATTGAAAATCCTATGTGGAAGCTACAACAAAAATTGAAAGTAGGAAGCTTACCCACTGTCTAAAGAAGTCATTGGTAGTATTTTTTATTAGGTCAACATCTGGGAAGCAAAATATGCAAGAACCGGAGGAACTTGACCTTCTCAATAATAATGCTCAATGTAGAGAAGAGCTGAACAAAGGGCATGTTGAGTATATCAGGTGGATGGGAGTGCAAGATACTTTGCTAAAACAGAAAGCTAAAATCAGATGGGTTGAGGATGATGACTCCAATATAACTTATTTTCATAGTTTAATCAGAGATAGAAGGAAATTTCAACTTCATCGAAGTAAGAATCATAGAGACAACTCGATCCAAGGGGAAGATAACATTACTAAAGCTGCGGTCCATCACTTCCAACACCTTTTCAACTTGCATCATGATTTTAGAGATCAAGACATTCTTAACTATATCCCCAACTACATAACTGATGAGGACAATGCCTACCTCAGTGCCATAACTAAATATGATGAGATCAAGGAAGCTATGTTTAGCATGAGTTCTTCTACCTCAGCGGGGCCAAATAGCTACAATGGGACCTTTTATCACAAATATTGGAATATTATCAAAGATGATATGCAGGATTTTGTCCAGGATTTCTTCAATGGTAGAAGGCTTACCAAATTTTATTCACATACTTGCTTGGTCCTTATACCAAAAGTGAAATCTCCTATGATTTTCTCTAGCCTCAGGTCAATTAGTCTGAGTAATTTCTCCTGCAAAATTATTTCTAAAATAGTCTAGAAGGCTAAATCCCTTGCTTAACAAGATCATATCCGAGAATCAAAGCGGCTTTATCAAAGGGAGAATGAGTACTGAAAATGTTCTGCTTGCTCAAGAGATCGTCTAGAATATTAAAAAAGCTAACACGGGTGGCAACATCATTGTGAAACTTGATATGGAAAAAGCATACGACAGAATGTCATGGATCTTTCTTATGTCAGTTATGAGGAAGTTTGATTTTATTGAAGAATGGATTGACCTAATCTTTAGACTGGTTGATGATGTTTAGTATTCTATCATTATTAATAGTGCTAGAAAAGGCTTCTTCACCTCTTCTCAAGGGCTCAAACAAGGGGATCCATTATCCCCATCTCTTTTCATTATTGGAGCTGAAATTTTATCCAGATCTCTCAACAGTCTCATTGGTATGACCAATTTTTCTCCTTTCACTATGGATTGTAGAGTCCCCATTATTAACCACCTAGCCTATGGCAATGATATTGTTATCTTCAGTGGATGGGACAATAAGACCATTAGGCTTATTAAGAAGGTGATTAGGAGATATGAGAATGCTTCAGCCTAGAAAGTTAATGATGCAAAAAGCTTCCTCATCACTGCCGCTAACACCTCAGCTAGCAGGATTAATAGGATCAGCAATGCTTCAGGTTTTACGAATAAAATCTTCCCTTTCAACTATCTGGGATGCCCTATTTATCAAGGAAGGAAAAATACTACTCTATTTGATGGTATGTTGTCTACTATTGTGAAGAGGTTTAATGTTTGGCAGGGTAAAATGCTCTCTGATAGGGGAAAGATGATCCTTATTAAACACATTTTACAATCTCTCCCCATATATACTCTTTATACCTTAAACTCCCCTAAAAGTGTGCCCAAACTCATGGAGAAATATTTTTCTAATTTCTTCTAGAGAACTTCAGAAGGAAAAAATAACTATTGCTAGAGTGCCTGGAAGAACCTTTGTTTACCTAAAGAGGAAGATGGTGTGGGTATTAGAAGGATGGAAGATATTACGGAATTCCCTAACATTAAAAGATGATGGAGGTTTAGAACCCAATCCTCTCTTTGGTGCCACTTTCCTTAGGAATAAATATTGTAAGAGAGCCCTTGTTGTGGCCAAAATTCCTATCTCCTCTGACTCTCACACTTGAAAAAGTATGATGAAGATTAAGAAGAAGGTTGCGCCTAACATCATCTGGAAAATTCAAGCAGGAAACTTGAGTTTCTGGTGGGATAACTGGAAAGGTTATGGGGCTATGTCCATGGTTGTCCAGGATCAAAGAAAATCTGCTAAAGTTCAAGTCAAGCATTATATTTTCAGTGGGACTTGGGATACTATAAAGTTGAATGATACTCTTCCTGCCCATATTGGTGACACTATCTCTAAGACCACAGTGGGAAATATTAACACTGATGATTTCCCAATTTGGAATATCTCTGAAAATGATTTGTTCTCCAATAACTCTGCCTGGCACTCTATTAGAGCGCGTAGGAAAAAAATGAGTTCATCAGTAAGGTTTGGCATAACTCTATCCCTTTTAAATGCTCTTTTTTTAACTTGGAGGATTTTTAGGAAAAGACTCCCTTTTGATGACGCTATTAGCAAATTTGGTACTAACATTGTTTCTAGATGTTTTTATTGTAATCATGCATAGCTAGAAACCATGCAGCATGTGTTCAATGGAAGTGATACAACACAGTTCATATGGAATGAAATAGGCAAACCTCTGGGAATGAAGCATCAACTTGAACCTATTATTAGAACCTTTAAGAGATGGTGGGATACAAAAACTACCAACACAATACACAAACAGATTATGCAGATTGAGCCAACTATCATATGCTGGGAAATGTGGAAGCAATGGACCTTATGTAGATATGGAAACAAGAACAAGTTCAACAACAACGTTATGA
Source organism: Nicotiana tabacum (assembly GCF_000715075.1). NCBI lineage: Eukaryota > Viridiplantae > Streptophyta > Magnoliopsida > Solanales > Solanaceae > Nicotiana > Nicotiana tabacum. The sequence continues at coordinate 11,272 of NW_027438555.1, forward strand.
AGTACCAAGGAGTCTGGACCATAAAGCAGGCAATTGCGAAGGTGATTCCTGGTATTGATAGCAAGGTATCGTGGCCTTTTATTGTGATAACATAAAAAAATTCAAGTCGGTTCAAACTTGGAAGAAAGTTAGATGGCAAACACCCTCGGCGGATACTATAAAGGTCAATACTGATAAGAGCTTCATCAAAAAAACTGGCACGACAGGTATTGGGGTATTGTGAGAAACAGTAATGGTGACTTAATCATGGCTTTCTCAGTCAACGTTCAGAGTAATAGCAACAATATGATTGAAGTTCTTGCAGCTGAGTTTGGAGTGAAATGGTGTAGCCATCATGGGTTCACTGATTTTGTTCTTGAACTCGACTCTCTGGTCATTGTAAATATGTTGACTAAGAAAGAGGCCGACAACATCAAGATTAAGCAGATTGTGGACAATATCATCAACTCCATAAATGATGCTAATGTTCGCATGCAAAACTGCCTTAGGAAGGGTAACCAGGTAGCTGACTGTCTAGCTAAACTTGCTGCTACTTCCAATCAGGCCAAGATTTTTCAAAATTTCCAATATCTATACTTTGAGTATCAGTTAAATTTTTCTTTAAATCAAATTAAATGAGAACGACCCAATAAAGTGCCCGGTAATATTTTTACTATTCAAATTTAACCCAAGTCATTAGAGAAAAAGTCAAAATCGTCCATATTAGGTCTGAAATGAAATCTCTCTTTTGTGAGATGAGCAATAATAATCCCTACGACTAATATAATATATCAATATTTTATAAAAGTTTGAATACAATGTTGGTTTACCAAAATAGCCTTAAAATATTAAATACAATAATTCCTAAGGAAAGGCCATGATCGGAATTCCAACGCCGACCCTCTAATCTTATTAGCCATAGGACACACAAATGACGGCATCCCGTTATCCCTAAACCTAATACCAATTCCTCCTGGGAACACGTTATACTTCAAAAAAATTCATATATTTCACAACCTCATTATATTGTCTAAATCCTAAACTAATACCAATACCTCTAGGAATCCATTACAAATTTAATAATTTGAGAACTTATTATATTGTCTGAATCCATTAGGGAAAAAGACTCAAACACTTATATATAAAAGGAGCCACTATTCTATATTCTCCATCATAAACTTTTTGAGAAGTATATTACTCCATAACAAAAATTTTGCAGCAAAAGGTATTATTTCTTCCATTCTGCTTATGTTTAGATCTTTTCCACTTGGCTTAACTACTATATTGTTTAATCGTTATTCCTTATTCGCATCCTTTATAGCTCCTTTAGAAAAGTATTATTCCTTATTCACATCCTTTATAACTTATTTGGATCTTTTCCAAGATGCTTGTGTTTTTAGTTTTGTCCTAAAATAGTTAGGTTTTGGTATAAATTTTAAGTATTGATTCCTATTAACAAGAACATAAGCATCTATGGTTAAGCGTCAATCAATCGAAATAGTTAACAAGAGCGTTGGAGGTATAATAAACATTGATGCATCGTTTGGTGAAAAGTAATGAGATTTGGAGGAAATTTTCATCAAGTGCTACAAGTAGTTCCAAAATCGACAAGCGCGAATACTGTAAATATAGGTTTGGTAAAAAAAACATACTTCTAACATCAAATAAAAAAGATTCAACAAACAATATATACAAGAGCTAGAATAAATCCAGTATTCATGACAAATATAGAAGAGCATATAATAAAAGATTTGGTCTCCTTCTGTTGCTCCCAAACGCACATGCAAATATACGTGGTCGACAAGTAATATAGGATTGTAAGTCCAGATATCGTACCCACAGGGACTTGTGATTAACTATCAACTAAATTAAACCAAACAATTAATCTATTCAAGTGAATCCTAAAGTATGAATATTTTTCTAAAATTTAATCTAGAGTAACAAATTACGAGATTAAAGAAAACAACGACAAACTTAAAGCAGAATTCAATGTGAGTGAATATTCTAGAGCTATGGGTTAGCTAACAATCCCGTTGAGTTTTTCACTTAAATTGTCTAATTAATTTATCTGGTTTATTGATTGACAGGGTTAATATTACTCGTAGCCTTCTTCCGAAGTACAACTCGTCTATTCAAGTTAATCTAATGCCTATATTCCTATGGAATTAGAATTAACAAGAACACATTAACAATTCCTGTATAGTAAACAAGCAAGGCGATTAGGTATATTCCTATCCTAACTGCAAATCTCCCCCCCCCTAGAGTTAAGATCTTGCTCGACTCAATCTTATATGCAATCTATAATTCCCTCTCCCGAGTTCAATCCTAGATTCGTAGATAGTATTTAATTGGTGATCAAACAATTAAATAATTAAGCGCAAGATTGAATAAATAATCCAATATGATAAAATAATGAGAACAATTCAAGATTCAAACTACAACGTTCATGTAGCACCCAAAAACTCTAGAACTAATAAACTATAAAACATAAGAAGAAAAGAGAAAAAAACTAGTTAGGAGCCTCCTCCAAAGCATGGTATGTGTTCCTCCACGTCTAAAGTGTGTCCCTAGGTCTAAGATCTGTCCCCAGGTCTAAGATCTGTCAAAAGTCCTCAAAATAGTATTTTTATATGTATTTATACCAAGTAGGGTCGGGGCTCAGACGAAATACCCTTTCCTGCGCGAAATAGGACTCCAACTCTGTAAAATTTGTACATGTGCGCCGCACCCTGCGCCCGCTAGTGGATATTATCAGCATCCTTGCATTGTTCTTGTCAGGCCAATTTTTACACTGTTGCGCCGCACCCTACGGCGTCCCATGCGGCGCAGTAGTGATAATTTGCGAAAATGTAAAAATGAAAGTTGTAGCCCTTTCAAATAGCTTTTCAACGATATATTGTGGAGCCCAAACGGAGTTCTGAGCGAAAAGTTATCTGTATTTTACTAGACAATGCGCCGTATGCCCCCTCGATTCTTCTTTTCGTTCTTAACTATCATCCGTTGATCCCCGGATACGATCCCGACTTAATTCCTTGGACTTTTACTCAGACTTCAAAGCTCCAAATCACTTGAATTCATTCCATAATATCTACATAGCTCAGAATCACTTCTACTAGGCATAACATACACAATTAGTGAAAAACACTAGCGATTAAAGCTCAAACTCAATTAAAGTGCAGTATATTAGAGTGTAATAAATGACTAAAATACACAATTATAGCCTATCATCAACTTCCAAATAGTTAGTTGTCAATTCTACGGTTATGGTAGTGCTGGATATTTTAATAATTTCCATCATTACATGAAAATGTAAGTTCTCCAAAATACATTATGGCAACAACTATAATAACTAGCAAAAATAAATATGTCAATCAACTAGATGAGATGTTAATTGTCAAATTATTCGGTGAAAGTAAAATCTTTCTTATTTTGACTCCATAAAAGATGATACTAATACATACTAAAATATATATTTTAACAAAAAATGACTTTTCACCACACATGTTTGTTGTCATATTATTTATATATTTATTATATATTTAAAGGCTAAAAGCTTCTTCTCATTCCCATAGTAAAAAACTACAACAAAACACAAGTTTTTATAGCTCAATCTATAAATGAATGGCACCACAGTCTTCCTTACCCGCTTTGCTTATATAAATAACTAAAATGCAATAGTGATAATAAAACATACTCCTATATGGTATAAATTAGCTAAAAAGTGAAATTAATCGTGTTTATTATTAGTCGTGTCTATTGTATTGTACTTACTTTACCGTTTTTTTCATCTTTCTCTTCTTAGTTGGCTTGTTACCTGTGAAACACATACATAGAAACTAGTAGTACTTAAAAATACAACTGAAGGAGTAGAATGAGTCACGCACACTGTGGGGTCCATCCCATAAATTAAGGAAGATAATTTTCTTCCTTTGATTGGCAGCCACCATCTTTTCTTTTGCACTGTCAAATCTGGTAGGCTGCAGAAGAAAAATGTCAAGATTGGTAGGCATAGCAAATCTGCATGAGAGATATAAAATGTAGTAGGGGTGAGGGAGTGAGGTTCTGCCTATAAAAGGAGAGCTTCGACTCTCATTTCTTACACACCAAAATTCTCAAACAATACATTTGAGTGAAAGATAGAGAGAAAGGTATTCCATAGACTATAAGAAAATAGTCTGTGAAGAAAAATAAAGTGTGAGAGATATTGTAGTGAGGTGGAAAAAGCAAAAGATTATTTTTTCTTTTGAGGGTGCAGTGGTCTTAGGAGTATTTGCACTCGTTACTGCACAGTGTAAAAGTCCTCGCTATACTGATATCAGTTGTTCTTCTTGGCCGTGGTTTTTCCCTTATTCATAAGGGTTTCCACGTAAAATCTTGGTGTTATTTTTGCTGCATTTTATTCTTGCTGATTTAACCATAACTTTATGGTCCGCGTTTATCACTAATATCGTGAATATTATTTTTACGGGGTTTATTCCCAACAAGTGGTAACAGAGCCAAGGTTCTGTCTGAGTATGCTCTGTGGTTACAGCATAGTCTGAACTTCCACATCAGAAAAGAATTAGTTTGGTCTCATAATAAATAGTATTTGTATTTGTGATAAACGATGGAAGCCAACACTAGTAGAATAGTTACTTTGAATGGCACAAATTATGCCATTTGAAAGGGCAAAATGGAAGATTTGCTATATGTCAAGAGTTTTCATCAACCTGTCTTCGCCACTATAAAGCCTGATAATAAATCAGATGAAGAATGGAATTTGCTACACAGGCAGGTTTGCGGCTTTATTAGACAGTGGGTTAACGATAATGTTTTGAACTATATTTCTGGGAAGACACATGCTTGGACCCTATGGGAGCACCTTGAAAGTTTGTATGCTCGAAAAACTAGAAACAATAAGATGTTTCTAATAAAGCAAATATTGCGTTTAAAATACCGTGATGGTTCAGCGATGACAGATCATCTGAATAATTTTCTGGGAATCATGAACCAGTTATCTACTATGGGCATTAAATTTGATGAAGAAATTCAATGCCTGTTTCTACCTGGTTCCCTACTAGATTCTTGGGAAGTTCTTAGAACTTCATTATCAAATTTTGCTCCGGATGGTGTGATCTCTATGGATCTTGCCAAGAGCAGCCTTTTTAAATGAGAAGCAAGAATCAGGGTTCTCAAAATAGAGAACATAATAGAAGCAAATCCAGAAGCAGACTTAAAGATATTGAGTGCTATCATTGCGAGAAGAAAGGGCACACAAAGAAGTTCTGCCGTATTTTGAAAAAGAAGAATAGAGACAAGGAAGAACAGAAAGAAGATGGCAATCGTGTGTCCACCATCACTACAGAACATCTTGTTACTGTCCTTGATACGGATTTGATAAATATTGCTTGTGATGAGTCAAGCTGGGTTGTGGACAGTGTTGTCGCATCTCATGTGACATCAACAAAGGAATTTTTCTCATCCTATACTCAGGGTAACTTTGGAACTTTGAGTACGGGTAATGAACTGTATCTAGGGTGACTGGTATTGGAACGATTTGTTTGGAAACTAGTATTGGAACTAAATTAGTTTTAAACAATGTAAAACATGCACCTGATGTTCGTTTGCACTTGATATCAGTTGGTGTTTTGGATGATGAGGGATATGTCAGTACCAATGGTGCTGGAAAGTGGAAACTCATTAAGGGTTCCATGATTGTGGCTCGTGGGGAAAAACGTCATGGTCTATACTGGACTACGACCTCTACCTGTGTTGATATGGTGAATGCCATTGAGAGCAGTAGCTCTTCAATGTTATGGCATAAGAGGCTTAGCCACATTAGCGAGAAAAGACTAAATGTTCTAGCCAAGAAGAAATTGTTATGAAATTTTGAAAGTGCAAAATTAGAAAAATGTGAGCACTGCTTGGCTGGAAAACAAAATAGATTTTTGTTCCAGTCTCATCCTCCTTCAAGAAAGACAAAGTTGTTTGAGTTGGTGCATTCAGATTTATGTGGTCCAATGAAGACAAGGACTTTGGGTGGTGCACTTTAATTTGCTACATTTATTGATGATTTCTCAAGAAAACTTTGGGTCTACATCTTAAAGACTAAAGACCAAGTGTTGGGTGTCTTTAAGCAGTTTCAAGTTTTAGTTGAAAGAGAAACTGCAAAGAAGATGAAGTGTATTCGTACTAATAACGATGATGAATATTGTGGACCGTTTGACGAATGCTACAAGCAATATGGTATCAGACACTAGAAGACTCCTCAGCTTAATGGTTTAGCAGAAAGGATGAACAGGACCTTGATGGAAAGAGTGAGATGTTTGTTTTCTCAAGCAAAGTTGCCGAATTCCTTTTAGGGTGAAGCTTTGTTGACCGCCGCACATGTTATTAATCTATCCCCTGCGGTTGCTTTGCAAAGTGATGTTCCAAATAGAGTTTGGTATGGCAAGGATATTTCCTATGACCACTTGAAAGTGTTTGGTTGCAAAGCTTTTGTACATGTACCTAAAGATAAGAGGTCAAAATTAACTGTCAAGGAAAGGCAGTGCATCTTCATTGGTTATGACCTTGATGAGTTTGGTTACAGGCTATATGATCCAATTGAGAAGAAGGTCGTGAGAAGCCGTGATGTTATCTTCGTGGAGTATCAAACCATTGAAGACATTAACAAAGCGAAGAAGCTAAAATCTCCAAGTTCTGAAGGTTTAGTTAATCTTGATCAAATTCCTCATACAAATGTGGATGACGTTGGTGGGCTCAATGATGATGGTGATGCCCAGAACCATATTCCAGATCAACATATTGATGGTGATGGTGATAACAATGCTAATACTGATGAGGTAAATGTTCCTACTCACGAAGTTGTGGACGAGTTAGATATTCCACTCAGGAGGTCTTCTAGACCTCGTATTCCTTCCTCCCGTTATTCGCCCAATGAGTATGTATTACTCACTGATGGGGAGAACCTGAATGTTATGAGGAGGCCATAGAAGATGAGCACAAGGATCAATGGATTGAAGCCATGCAAGATGAGATGAAATCTCTGCTTGAGAACCATACTTATGAGTTGGTGCAATTGCCTAAGAGCATGAGAGCTTTGAAGAAGAAGTGGATGTTCAAAGTTAAAGCTGAAGAACATAGTTTGAAGCCCAGATACAAAGCTAGATTGGTTGTCAAGGGATTTGGTCAAAGGAAAGGTATTGACTTTGACGAAATATTTTCTCCTGTCGTGAAAATGTCCTCCATTCGGACAGTTCTTGGTTTGACTGCCAGTCTTGATTTGGAGATTGAGCAGATGGATGCGAAGACTACTTTTCTTCACGGTGACTTAGAAGAGGAGATTTATATGGAATAACCTGAGGGCTTCAAGGCAAAAGGTAAAGAAAATCTTGTATGCAAACTTAAGAAGAGTCTATATGGATTGAAGTAAGCTCCCGGATAGTGGTACAAGAAGTTTGAGTCTGTTATGGGGAAGCAAGGCTACAAGAAGACTTCTTCAGATCACTGTGTGTTTATACAAAAAAAATTTGATGATGACTTTATCATCCTCTTGCTATATGTGGATGATATGTTGATTGTGGGCAGGAATGCTTCCAAGATTGACGAGTTGAAGAAACAGTTGAATAAATCTTTTGCAATGAATTGGGTCATACTAAGAAGATTTTGGGCATGAGAATTACTCGTTCCAGAAAAGAAAGAAAGCCTTACTTGTCACAGAAGAAGTACATAGAATGTGTACTGGAGCGCTTCAATATGAAAAGTACTAAGTTGGTTCGCACACCCCTTCCTGGTCATCTGAAGTTGAGCAAGAAGATGTGTCCTACAACAACGGAGGAAAAAGAGAGAATGGCCAATATTCCTTATTCTTCTGCTGTCGGAAGTTTGATGTATGCAAGGGTATGTACTCGACCAAATAGTGTTCATGCAGTCGGTGTTGTTAGCAGATTTCTAGAAAATCCAGGAAAAGAACATTGGGAAGCTGTAAAGTGGATACTCGAGTATCTAAGAGGAAGCTCACATGAATACTTATGTTTTGGAAGATCAAATCCAATTCTGAAGGGCTATACAGATTCTGATATGGCAGGTGACCTTGATAACAGAAAATCCACTACTGGATATTTGTTTACTTTTTCAGGGGGGCTATATCATGACAGTCGAAGTTGCAGAAGTGTGTCGCACTATCTACAACTGAAACAGAGTATATTGCGGCTACTGAAGCTGGCAAGGAGATAATATGGCTCAAGAGATTTCTTCAAGAACTTGGATTGCGACAGATGGAGTATGTTGTCTATTGCGACAATCAGAGTGCAATAGACCTGAGCAAAAACTTCACGTACCATGCGAGAACAAAACACATCGACATCAGATATCATTGGATTCGTGAGCAAGTGGAGAACGAATCACTTCAAGTCAAAAAGATTCACACGAGTGAAAACCCTACCAAGAGACAAGTTCGAGCTTTGCAAAGAACTTGTCGGCATGTGTTCAAACTAGAATCTCCAGTGTTACCTCCTTCAGGTGAATGAGACTGGAGGGGGAGATTTATGGGGTCCATCCCATAAATCAATGAAGATAATTTTCTTCCTTTGATTGGCAGCCGCCATCTTTTCTTTTGCACTGTCAAATATGGTAGGCTGTAGAAGAAAAAATGTCAAGATTGGTAAGCATAACAAATATGCATGAGAGAAAAATGTAAAATGTAGTAGGCGTGAGGGAGTGAGGTTCTACCTATAAAAGGAGAGTTTCGACTCTCATTTCTTACACACCAAAAATATCAGACAATACATTTGAGTGAAAGATAGAGAGCAAGGTATTTCATAGACTATAAGAAAATAGTCTGTGAAGAAAAAAATAGAGTATGAGACATATTGTAGTAACGTGGAAAAAGCAAAAGAGTATTTTTTCTTTTGAGGGTGTAGTGGTCTTAGTAGTATTTGTACTCGTTACTATACAGTATAAAATTCCTCGTTATAGTGATATCAATTGCTCTTCTTGGCCGTGATTTTTCCCTTATCAGAAGGGTTTCCACATAAAATGTTGGTGCTATTGACTCAGATTAAGTTAACAAGTGATCATCACTAAACAACGTATCAAAAACTAGTTCACAGATTCTATATGATTTTAACAGAACTAACCAAAATTTAACATTTGAAGTAGGAGAATAATGTGACATTAAGTTCCTAACATATCTTCTACACTGATTTGCATTGCAGAAACTTCAACTTGGCCTGATTTGTTATCCGCAATCAGTCTGCAACAAGAAGCCTTTGAACAAATGCATCTCATAAGTCTGCAACAATATACTATTCTATTAAACAGATGCATTTAAACACCAGATCAGATATTGAAGTAGTGGCTCACTACCTTAATTTGGGAAATTTTAATATTTTGACTTAGCGCGTTGGACGTCGAATTTGAACTTGGAGAGTGTCAGATCCAGTGGTTTCTTCTATTTCTCTTTTGATATTTATAGCTGAATCCCCAACAGAGTCCCTGCATTGTTCCACATCAATAAGTTGCAGTGTTGTAATTTCCTCAAAGCACGAAGGGATCTCCTCCAGGTAGATACAATGCTTTATAAATAGCTTCTCAAGCACAGGAAAGGATTCCTCTGAAGCTTTCCATTCTCTAATATCCATGAAGTTTAATAATTTCAAGTATTTGAGTGCTTGGAACTCGACATCACTGACGTCCCAACAATCTTCCCCAAAAGTGTCTCGTATTTCTAATTTGAGATTCTCCAGATTCCGCAATCTTGCAATATTTTGATATAACCCTTTGATTGGCAATTCGATTTGAATATGCAAGTACCTAATATTTGAAGGGAAGACAAACTTGCTAGCTGTTTCAACTAATTTCCAGTATCCACGGTTGTAATTGATATATAGTTCAAGAGAATGAAGTCGAGTATGAACTTCCGGTACGGGAAACAATGGACGACTAGGTTCTTCTTGAATGTAGAGATTGAGTTCTTCAAGATTCGGAAATCTCCACCAGAACTTTGGATCCGTATCGTATATACTGCAAGAGCGAAATGTCCTCCAGTTTTCTAGCATTGTTGCTGAAGATTCTTCAAAAATTGCTCGGTCATCATCTTCCCATATAAAGGAAAAACAGAAAATATACAAATGCCTTAGCTTCGTCATTTCCCAGATAATTGAGGGCGATGATCGTACATATTTTCTTGAGACAACATTTAGAGTTTGAAGATCGCGTAGGTGAGATACCCACTTGAAATCAAATTCTTCGACAGAAATTGCAAGGTACCTCAAGTGAGTTAGCGATTGCACTGCCATAACCCAAGAACTTGGCAACTTAACGTCCAACGAATGAAAGGCCTGGACAAATCTTAATTTAGCAAGTAAAGGTAAAGTAACTGATGGATCCCGTGTGTTGCATTTTGGATGAGCAATGAACTCCATAGGCTTATGCGGCCAATATTCAGAATGAATTAAGTCTTCAACCAGATCATCATGAATATAAATGCATAACCGCGATTTCTTGGAATAATGACGATATGGATTATATGGCACTGTGAGCTGCATAAAATTTTCCTTCGCTAGTTTTCTACAGCAAAACTCACGCACTACATCATGAAGTGTGCAGCATTCAACGTCACCATCAATTCTCTTTTCAGAGACCATAACTAGACTTCTATTAAGTAGATCATTTAAGCAAACTCTAGCTGCTTCCTCCATATTTTCTGTCCCGACATTGAGTACAAACTCTTCTGCCATCCACAACTTCTGCAAATCATATACTGGAATCTTAAAGTCTTCTGGAAACAATCCCATGTAAAGAAGGCAAGGCTTTAAGTGGTCTTCTAAATGGTCGTAACTTGATTGTATTACATTCATACTCTGCTCACCTAAAGCATGAGAACTTAAGTCATTTGCAACCTCAAGCCACAAAGACTCCTGCCTTTCCATTTTTCCAATAATTCCAGCAATCAGGACAATTACAAGCGGCAAACCTTTGCAGTGTTGGGCAACTTTTAACCCTGGTCCCTGTAGATTCGGGGGACAACTCTCGCCTTGAAATACTTTCTTCTGTAATAATTCCCAACTCTCTTCCAATGTTAGAAATCTAAGAGAATAAGGATCACTGCAGTGCTGGAGATGCTTAGCCACTTCTTCAATTCGAGTTGTTACCATTACTCTACTTCCATCTTCACCTTTAGGGAAACATAATCCCAGGTCTTCCCACGCCTCGACTTTCCATATATCATCTAAGACAATGAGGTATCTCCTGCCTTTTAGAGTCTTCTGCAACTTGTCAGCTATGTCAACATCATCATCAATTTCGCTCTTATAACCTGTTACTTGATTGAAAATCTCACCCAACAACTTTATCCTATTATATGCTTGCGAAACAGAACACCAAGCTTTAACATCAAAGTAATTAACAATAGAAGGATTGTTGTACACTTTCCTGGCCAAAGTTGTTTTTCCGTGACCTGGCATTCCATAGATTGAGATAACATCTAGCTCCTTTGTTCCTTGAATCATTTTCTTTATTATACTTTCTGCATCTTTCTCAAACCCCACAACTTCCTCCTCAATTGATGGAAAACTATGTTTGGTTGAAGGCGTTCCAGAACAAAGCGTTTCTTCTTCACAAGTCTCAACAACGTCCATGTCAATTGTTGAAAACTACAGCTAATTGGTATCTTTCGCAATAGTGTAAACTATAAACCAACTGCCTTAAAGAGTTAATAGCTCTGTCACCTTCCATAAAATAAATCAAAACAAAATTAACAATTTTCTTAATTTGTCACCAAATTCATCCGTGTTTAAATGGGTTGGGTAATAAGTAATAACGCCTTAGTTGACTTGACACGAGGAGTTATTATTGGGTCAAGATGATCAAAATGCAATTCATATTTAAATATACAATCAAATTTGGAAATTGAGAATGATGTAATAATGAAAGAACTTAAGCTAATAATCAAAGAAAAATACATTGACTTTCACCTTATTCTTCTAAAAGTAAAATAAAAAGAAGTGATGTTGGGTCATATTTAAATTATGACCTGTTATTTGACCCATCTTGACTCGACTTATTTTGACCTAAACAAACTTTGATCGATTAGTTATAACCATTATTGCATTGATCTCTATCCCCGAAATTATCGTGATGTATTACGAATCAATGTTTGAGCTCAATATTCAACAATATGCAAATATAAAATTAAGCGATTTCTGCACAGAAATAAATAAATATTCGAATGAAAAAACAAAAACAGAGGTCAATATTTCTTGTTGTTCTTTTAACTTCGACGACAAAACTATAACATATCAAAAGCAAACAAAAAAGTTAGGAAGATCGATGAAGTTAGAAAGTACTTAACTTGGAGAGGAAAGCTAAAATTATAAATACACTTTCTTCCTTACTGGTGGGAAATGAATTTATCAGAATTTGGATCATAAACTATGAAATTTAGCTACTTTTAGTATCTTCTTTATCGTGTTATTTCTTTGGAAAGATCCAAAATTAATTTGGTAGATGCAGTTAATAAATGCCATTGTCATTTTCAGAGGAAATGATTCACATCACAGCATGAAAAAGACATAAAAATGTAAAATAACAAAAAAGAAGTGGAACTGTAAAAACCTAAAAAGAAATCTCACCTGGCAATAGAGAGATTAATTGCTATGCTTTTGGACTAGAGAAATCGAAATTCAGAAAGAATAAGACTTAAATGGTGAAGAATGAAGAGTGATACAAACCGTTGATGTGGGAATATCAACAAGTAAATAAATAAGTACATGTTAATTATTTAATCCTTTAGGTATAGTAACTTAAGTTTAGGTCTGACTAACCCCACATGATATGCGACTTAAATTATAATATACTCCTCATTTTTTCGAAAAATATATATTAGTAGAGCTCTCGTCAATTTTAAAAATTATTGTCCTATTTTACTTCCCAACTCCCAAGAGTTAAATACAATAATTTTAATAGATTATTGACTTATTCCAGGTTCCAATGCTCATAGCTGCCGGCCAAATTGTCAAATATTCGTCACTTAATAAACTGACTTTTGTAATAAATGGGGATCCTTTCACTACTAGAAATACGGCAATTAGCGACCAAAATTTTGCGATCAAAATTAGTTTGTCTAAAAAAGCGATCAAAGTTGGTCGGAAACAGGGAGAAAAATATTTTATATTTATTTTAAATAAATTACCGATCAAAGTTAGTCGATAAAGTGGTCAACATCTGAGCTGGTAAGACTTGTTTAGTCAAAGAAAATTTCACATTACCGTTCAACTTTGGTCGGTAATGTGGAACCCAGTTATAAAATTTTAATAGTTAATATTATTATTTAAAATATTTTATAAAATATAAAGAAATCCTATTTAAAATTACAGGTCAAAGTTGGTCGGTTAATATAAGGGAAGCATTTACCGACCAACTTTGGTCGCTATACTTTAATTTCTGGAAAATAACCGACCAAAGTTGGTCGGATATTAGGTCAACATTGATCAAAATTAAAAATCACTTTTATATTTACTATCTAAATAATATAAATGTAATCCGTTAACACTTTTGTAATACAAGGGATGAATACACTAACATATACTATAACATGCTATATATGTAGTTAAAGTAGTACAATGAAGTGTGTGTGTGTGTTATATATATACACACTAACATATACTATAACAAGCTATATATCTAGTTAAAGTATTACAATGAAGTGACAGTGTGTGTGTGTGTGTGTGCACACACGCACTCTTTGATAGTTGTATATATATATATAAGAACATGAAGCGCTAGGAACATAGGGTCGGGTTCTTTTAGGGATTGATAGACTTGTAAATTGATTAATCGACTTATAACTTATTTAGATGCATCAATGAATATTAAAAGCAAAACGTTTTGACCTATATCAATTAATATAAAAAACAAAATGTCTCGACCTAAAATAGAATAATATTATATTGGTTTATCAATTAATTAATTATTCGTACGTACGTAGTAATGTATAAGATTGATCATCAATTACAATATAGTTTATGTGTGTGTGTGTGTGTGAAATTACACATATACTTAAATATAACTTAAAAATTTACTTACATAGATGCTATTATAATCTATTAAAAGTAATTATCTAGTTAATAGAATTTTTTGTAAAGATTATGCTTATAGTTTATAATTATTTATAATAATTATAGTTAAATAAAATAAATATTTATAGTTAATAATAATTTTATAGTTTATAATAATTTTTTATAGCTTATATAAAAGCAAAAAAAAAAGAATTTAGTTTTTAAAAAAAAAAACAAATCGACCAAAATTGGTCGATATTTGGTCAAACGTCAACACTTAATGTACCGACCAACGTTGGTCGGTAATTCTGAAATTCAGAATGAAATACGGGTTTCCCCTCATTTCTCTTATTTTCTTCCCTAAAATTTCCCTAACTCCTCCCTCAATACTTTCCCTTCCCCTTCTCTACCCTCACACAAATCCAATTTCCCACCCCGTGTAGTCACCGCCCATGGTCGTCGCCGTCGCCGGAACCGGAGCTGCCGCTGCCACTACCATTGACTGTCGCCCCTCTCTTTCTCCACCTAAAAATTCTAGGTTTGAATTACAACCCATTTCTTTGTTATCTAGTTTTTGTTTTAATTATTTGAACATTGTATTTTATTGTTTCAATTAGTGTTTCAACTCTTTGAACATTGTATTTTATTGAGGACTAGGATTTAGGTCTTGCTTTAATTAGTTTTGTTAATTAATTTTATTTACTAATTAGTTTAACTAGTCTTGAATAATTTAGTTAGAATTGAATTATACTTTGTATAGTCTTGAATAGTTTAGTTAGAATCTAGGGTTTAGGATTTGTAGTTGAACTTTTAGTTTATGAATTGGACCTTTTGGATATGAATTGAATTTTTAGTTTATGAATTGAACTTTTTGGATATGAATTAAACTTTTAGTTTATGAATTAAACTTTTAGTTTATAAATTGAAATTTTAGGATATGAATTGAACTTTTAGGATTTGTAGTTGAACTTTTAGTTTATGAATTGGACCTTTTGGATAGGAATTGAATTTTTAGTTTATGAATTGAACTTTTTGGATATGAATTGAACTTTTAGTTTATGAATTGGACCTTTTGGATATGAATTGAGTTTTTAGTTTATGTATTGAACTTTTTGGATATGAATTGAACTTTTAGTTTATGAATTGAACTTTTAATTTATAAATTGAACTTTTAGGATATGAATTGAACTTTTAGGATATGAATTGGACTTTTAGTTTATAAATTAAACTTTTAGTTTATAAATTGAAATTTTAGGATATGAATTGAACTTTTAGGATATGAATTGGAACTTTTAGGATATGAATTAACTAGAAAAGATTATGATATGAATTTACTAAATTAATTTGTTCTTGTTTTTTTTGTATAGATGGAACATTGTACTTGGATATACAATAGGAATCATCGTAATCGGCGGGGATTGTGGGGGGATTTTGTAGAAGGGGTTGATGACTTTATTAGACATGCAATATCACTTCCACCATACCAAAGTGAAGGAGTAATTAGGCGCCCTTGTGTTAGGTGCGACTGTATGAAGTTTGAAAAATCGGAGAAAGTTCATCTTTATATGAATGGGTTTATATAGAATTTCTTTATGTGGACTAATCATGGAGAGATCGATGGTATCCGTGGGATATTTCATAACATGGTTGTTGGTGAAAGTAGTAGGTCGGTGGAGAATACAAATCGTGATTCTAGAATTCATGATATGGTTACGGATGCTTTTGGGATGCACTTCGGGGGTGAGCCCAATGAAAATGTTGAACAAACTCTTAATGATGACGCAAAACGTTTTTATGAACAGTTAGAGGAAGTTAGTCGTCCACTACGTGAAGGAAGTCCGCACTTTGAGCTGTCTGTTGCAGTTAGATTACTAAGTATAAAATCTAATTGAAATATTTCTCAAGGAGCCATGGACTCTTTTATTGACCTTATGAGTGAACTAGTTGACCCTAATATCGACTTACCTGGTGATTTCTATAAGGCAAAGAGATTGGTTTCTAAGTTAGGACTTTCGTCAATGAGAATTGATTGTTGTGAAGATGGTTGCATGTTATATTATAAAGATGATGTGATGACCCAAAAGATCATCACTTGTTTTAAAAGTAAATTTTGCGTTCTGAGGCCTTAAAAACCTCTTTCTATCTCACCTCGATTTGCGTGCACAGTCTAGGCGCGTAGCCGGAAAGCCAATATGTGAAAATCTGTGAAAAATGATGAATTTTGACTTTAAAATGAATTAATTTGACTTCGATCAATATTTTGGGTAAACGGACCTGGACCCGTGATTTGACGGTCCCGGAAGGTCCGTAGGAAAAAATGGGACTTAGGCGTATGCCCAGAATCGAATTCCGAGGTCCCAAGCCCGAGAAACGAATTTTTAAAGAAAATTATTTTCTAAAATTATTTATGAGTTTTGGAAGTGAAATGTGTTTAAAACTTGATGGTATTGGGCTCATATTTTGGTTTCGACGCCCGGTACAGGTCTTATATATGATTTAGGATAAGTCTGCGAAATTTGGTAAGAAACAGACTTGAAACGACGTGAATCGGATCATATTTGAGAAAAATGGAAAATTTGAAGTTCTTGAGAAATTTCATGATTTTGATGTCAAATTCATAGTTGTCGATGTTATTTTAGTGATTTGAATGCATGAGCGAGTCCATATAATGTTTTTAGATTGGTGTGCATGTTTGGTTTAGAGCCCCGAGGGCTCGGATGAGTTTTGGATAGGCCACGGGGTAAATTTTTAGACTTAAGGAATTGCAGGCTTCAGCTGTTTCTGAGCAAGCCTGCAGGCTTCACATTTGCGAAGCCTGGCTCGCTAATGCGAGGGCTATGTCGCAATTGTGAAAGTAGCCCAGGCTAGCCTATCTCGTAATTTCGAGTGTTTTAATCGCAAATGCGATCCCTCAGCTTGTGGCCAGTCGTCGCAAATGCGACATGTTGCTCGCATTTCCCTGCTTGCAAATGCTAGCCCATTTTCGCAAATGCGAACTTAGCATAAGTTTGGGTTTGCACTGGTCGCAATTGCGACATCTGCAACCTGCAATTTTATAACTTAGCCGAAAATCTCTCATTTTTCACACTGTTTCAAAACCAAAACATTCTTGGGCGATTTTTCAAAGACGACTCTTCTTCTAAATCGATTGTAAGTCAATTTTAACTCGTTTCCTTCAATCATTAATATCTTTTCATATGATTTCAACTCAAAATCAATAATTTTCATGGGGAAATTGGGTGTTTTGGGTAGAACCTAGATTTTTCAAAAATTGGGAATTTGGACCTCGATTTGAGGTCCGATTTCAAAACAAATTATATATTTGGGTTCGTGGGGGAATGGGTAATCGGGTTTTGGTTCGAACCTCGGGTTCTGACCATGTGGGCCCGGGGCGATTTTTTGACTTTTTGGGTAAAACTTTAGAAAACTCATTTTCATGCATTAGAATTGATTTATTTAACATTTATTGATGTGATTAAGTAACTTGTGGCTAGATACGAGCGAATTGGTGGTGGAATCAAGAGGTAAAGCAATAGTAGAGGCTTGAATTGTGTTCGTGGCATCGAGGTAAGTGTTTGGTCTAACCTTAGCTTGAGAGATTAGGAGTCAAGTCCTATTTGCTATGTGGTATTTGTCGAGTATGACGTATAGGCATGGTGACGAGTATTTATACGTTGGTGTCAAGCATGCCTGTGAGTCTTATATTGTGATTATTATGACTTCGTGGTATTATCCATGCTTTGATGACGATTTCTATTGTTGGGCAAAGTTTGTGGAATTACTTGTGACATTTGAATATTGAGGAGCATTGGCTCAAGTTGTATAATGAAATGTGAAAGTATAAGTGGTAATTGATCCTTTTAGAGCATTGGCTCAAGTTGTGAAATGAGTTGAGAAGTAAAAGTGAAAAAGAGAAGAGATTCATTATATTATCTCCTTTGCCGGGAATTTGTTGTTTTTAATGTTATCTCCCTAGCCGGGATGTTGATGCTTCTTGATGTTATTCCCTTGTCGAGACTTGAGTGTTGAATTATTGTTCCCTTACCGGTATTCTTATTGTAATTTCATTTATTCTCTCGCCCCCTTAATTGTGATTGTTGTTTGGGTGAGGAAGAGTGTTAAAGCACGAAGGGTGATGTCGTGTATGATTTGTGAGGAAAGAGTGTACAACATGAAGGGTGATGCCGTGCCGTGCGATGTACCATTCCGTGCCTACTATACTGATTTTATGGTGAGGATGAGAGTAAAAGCACGAAGGGTGATGCCGTGCAGTTTATGTTGATTTTTATGGTGAGGCCGAGAGTAAAAGCACGCAGGGTGATGCCGTGCACTTGTCCTTGATTTTCCTAATTCTTGCTGATAATTGAGTTATGTTGTCCTTTACGTTTACTTACTGATTTTCTGTTGTTACTTGATTTTATTTCGATGTTATAGATTCCCTTACCCTATTTTTCCTTGTGATTTGTTGCTTGAGTGAGGAAGAGTGTAAAGCACGGAGGGTGATACCGTATATTGTTTTGGTGAGAGTGTGTTAAAGCACGAAGGGTGATGCCGTGCACTTGTCTTTGATTTCCTGATTTTTATTGATAACTGAGTTACAGTTTCTCTACATTTAATTGCTGGTTTCCTGTTGATACTTGTCGTACACCGCAACATGATTTTCCCTTCCTATTTTCAATTGTACTGTGGTGATCATCATATTTATTTGTTGTTCTTCTATTATTATCCGATGTTTCCCTGCAACATGTTTCCCCCTCCCATACTTGACTGTATGTTATTGTTCTTCTTTTCTGCTGTATATAGTTAAACTGCACAGGTTTATTTGGTAGTCTGGTCCTAACCTCGTCACTACTTCGCCGAGGTTAGGCAAGACATTTACCAGCACATGGGGTCGGTTGTGCTGATACTACACTCTGCACTCTTTTGTGCAGACCCTAGTGTTGTAGACTTCGGACCGTAGTGAGATTGTTGTTTCCGATTCATCAAGCGACTCGAGGAAGTCCTACAGGCATCTGTAGGCCTTGACGTCTCCTTCTATCTACTATACCTGTTTCTTTCATGTATTTCTAGAGACAATGTTGTATTTATTTTTTTTCAAACCTTATTTGTAGTACTCTTAGACCGTTTATGAAGTTGTGACTCCAGTTTTGGGTAGTCTTGTTTAAACAGTTGTATTGGTTATACTTAGTAATTTTATTATTTTTCTCCCGCTTGATATAATTTCTGTTGTCTTTAAGTTATTTCTCATAATTTCTTGTAAAGGATTAAAATGGGAAAAAAGGTAATTTGTTCAAACAGTCGACTTGCCTAGCTCACACTAGTAGGCGCCATCACAAATCCCGAGGGAGGTAAATCCAGGTCGTGATAGATGATGCAACTTTAGACAGTTGTAAATTTTTCGAAAAACCTCGTTTCAAGAGGCTATCCAGCGAGAATATGGTCGCTATCAAGGCGATGAATTATTTACCTCTTATACCTAGGTTAAAGAGGTTATATGCATCGATGAGTTCTGCTCCTCAAATGAGATGACACTTTTAAAATAAAAGACCACCTGGTATTATGCGTCATACTTCAGATGAAGAAGCTTGGAAGAACTTTGATAGGACATATCTGTAACGACCTGGCCTATCATTTTAAGAATTTGCACTCTGATCCCCTATTAATTGCATTCCCCATTTTTATTTCTTCTATTTTGATTTGTCGGGATGTTCGGTTTTGAGTTTCGGAGGGTTTTGGGACACTTAGTTCCTAAATGAGAGCTTAAATGATGAAAATTTGATCGTAGTCGAAACAATGTGAAGACGACCTCGGAATGGAAATCAAATGGTTCTGTTTGCTCCGTTGGGTGACTTCGGGCTTAGGGGCGTGATCGAATTGTGTTTTGGAGGTCCGTAGCTAATTTAAGCTTGAAATGCCGAAAAGTTGAATTTTGAAGTTTCCGGTTCGATAGTAAGATTTTAATCTGAGGGTCGGAATGAAATTCCGGAAGTTAGAGTATCTCCGTAGTGTTGAATGTGATGTGTGTGCAAAATTTCAGGTCAATCAGACGAGGTTTGATGGACTTTTTGATCGAAAGCATATTTTTAGAGTTTTGGGATTTTTAGGCTTGAATCTGTGGTTGATTCGTCGTTTCGATGTTGTTTTAGGTGTTTTAAGGATTGTTGTAAGTTTCGACAATGGTATTAAACTTGTTGGTGCTTTTGGTTGAGGTCCCAGGGGCCTCGGAATGATTTCGGATGGTTGACAGAAGGATTTTGGAGTTAGGAGTTGCAGCTTCAGCTGCTAGTTTTCTATCATAATCGCACCTGCGAGTGTGGGACCGCAGGTGCGGCGCCGCAGAAGCGGATTTGTGGTCGCATAAGCAGAAATGAGGAAGGGGCCAGGAACCACATAAACGACATAAGTACCGCACCTGCGTGACCGCAGATGCAGATTTTGGGTCGCAGGTGCGGCGAAGAAGTTTTAAGCGAGAACCGCAGAAACAGTTCCCCAACCGCAGAAGCGGTATCGCGGATGCTATTTTTGGACCGCAGATGCGGGATTACTGGGCAGAACATATAAATAGTTGCCTTCGTGAATTTGAGCTATTTTTTCACCATTTTCATCTGGAAAGTAAGCTTTTGGGGAGGTTTTTGAGAGGGAATTCAAGGGAACTTCGAGGAGGTAAGATTCTTAGAACCTAAACTCGTTATTGGAGTGAATTTATCATTATAAGCATGAAAATTTAAGGAAAATTAGTGGTAATTTGGGGGTTAGGCTTGACTAATTAGAGATCTTTGAATGATGATATGAGGGACCATTTGAGGTCTGATTTTGGTACTTTTGGTATGACTGAACTCGTGAGAGTGTGACGATTCTGGAAATATAAATTTTACCCGATTCCAAGACATGGTCCCGAGGGGCATTTTGGTCATTTTACTTAAGTTTGCGTATTAGCTTAGAATTTAATTATAGCATCAGTTACTTGAAGAGTTATTTACATTATGTAATTGAATTGAATAGATTTGGGTCATTTGGAGTCGAGTACTCATGGCAAGAACGTGGTTTCGGGTTGATTTTGAGCTGGTTCGATGTAAGTGGCTTGCCTAACCTTGTGTGGGGGACCTTCCCCTTAGGATTTAGTATTATTGATAATTGAAATGCCTTGTACGTAAGATGAAGAGTACGTACTTATGCTAATCGTTGGAAATCCAGTTTCCATTAAGTAATTACTAATATGTTTTCTTTCCTGTTTTTACTACTTGAACTATTAAGCATGTTGTTAGCTTAGGAAAACATGTCTAAGTGATTTAATTGTTTTATTTGCTCAAGATGCTTTACCTAAATTCTGTGCAGCATGCTAGGCTAGACTTACTTGTTTGCCTTAATATGAAATTTGACATTTCTGAATATTTTCCTGTTGCTGCTGTGTATTTACATTGGGACTACGGATGTGGGATTCCAGTAGCTCCCCTTTGTCTGTTTACATTTGGGACTATGGATGTGGGATTCCGGTAGATCCCCCTACACAGTTATGTGGAACTACGGGACTGCACCCGGTAGATTCCCCCAGTACTGGGTATTTACATTTGGGACTACGGAACGGGATTCCGGTAGATCCCTGCGCACTATGAGTTGGACTACGGGATGGTATCCCGGGAGACCTATTGGATATGTATATTTGGGACTGCAGGACGGTCCTAGAAGATCCCCGATTGTTATTATTTGGTGTTGAGCTGTATTTCCTTCTGTGTTTACTTTGCCTCTGTAATAGTTGTCGTTGTCCCTTATATCCTATGTTACTTTTACTGTTGTACTTATTTATACTGCTCTGTCCTACACTATCGAACTTTATATTTTATTTAACCTTAGTAGGGCCCTGACCTTCCTCGTCCGACCGAGGTTAGGCTTGGCACTTACTGAGTATTGCTGTGGTGTACTCATGCCCTTTCTGTGCATGGTTTTAATGTGCAGATCCAGGTACTTCGACTCCGTCCTATCACCCTTGAGGCGAGGCGACTGCTCCAGAGACTTCGAAGTATATCTGCCGCATCCGCAGACTAAGGAGTCCCTTTCTATTCTCACTTTTAAGTATTAGCCCTTCTGTATTTCTTTTCTTTGTTAGATATTCTGGAGTCAAAGGCTTATGGTTTCATGATATTCCGAGTTTTGAGAAAGTGTATTAGTTTTGAGAAGTTATATTGTATATGTCGGGCGGCATTTTAAATACTGTTTCATTCAGTTATTTTGGCTTTTAATTATTTCTTCCGCAAGTTTTGTCTATTTTCTGCATTTGTTATGCTTACCTAGTCATAGAGACTAGGTGACATCACGACAGTTCACGGAGGACGGACTAGGGTTGTGACAAGTATCTGGCAAAAAGATCTTAATTTGCGCCAGAGGAGGTGGTTAGAGTTGCTGAAGAGCTATGGTTGTGACGACCCGACCCGTCGTCTCATGAGTTACCGCTTCGTTTCCCCCATTTCTGCTTCTTTATGCTTCGTTATTCGTATATTATGTGTTCGAGTTGATTTGGTTTGTGTTGGAGTGGAATTTGGTAAGAAATGGGACACTTAGTCTCTTTTAAGAAGGGTTAGGTTGGAAAAGTCAACCGGATGTTGACTTATGAGTTAGAGGGATCGGATGTGAGTTTCGATCGTTCGGTTAGATTCGGGAGGTGATTTTCGGGTTAGGAGTGTGATCGGAAGTGCTTTTGGAGGTCCAGTGTAGAATTAGGCTTGAATTGACAAAGTTAGTATTTTGGCAAATTCCGGTTGATAGGTGAGATTTTGATCCGAGGGTCGGAATAAACTCCGAGAGTTGTTGTAGCTTTGTTATGTGATTTGGGATGTGTGTGTAAAATTTCAGGTCATTCGGAGGTGGTTTGGTTGGATTTTTTATCAAATGCGTGTTTCGAAAGTTTTTGGAAAACTTAGGCTTGAATTCGATATGAATTGATGGTTTTGGTGTTGTTTGAGGTATTTTGATGATTGGAACAAGCTTGGATGATGTTTTAGGATGTGTTGGTACTTTTGGTTGAGGTCCCGGGGGAGTGATTTCGGATGGCTAACGGGAAGTTTTGAACTTGGGAGAATTGCAGCAAATGCAGCAGCAAGTGCAGGCAGATTTTGGCCTTCGCGATCGCGTAGAAGGAGTTTGGGTGGCCCTGAGTTTGTGCTTCACGTTCGCGCCTGGTGTCTCGTGTTCGTGGAGGGTTCTTGTGGTTGTTCTTCGCGTTCGCGTGTTAGGTGTCGCATTCGCGTAGTGGAAGTTTAGAGCGTGAAGGTCCAGGAGTTAATGCTCTTTGCGTTCGCGGGAGTGGGGCCATATTCGCGTAGATTCAGAGGTCTAAGGAATCGCGTTCGTGGGTGTGGTGCCGCGTTCGCGAAGGGTCAGTTTTGGTCAAAGTAAAATTGTGCATCGCAAACGCATAAGTTTGACCGTGTTCGCGAAGAAGAAATTCCAGGAGCTGGGCAGAAGGTTTTTAAACATTTCATCCGCAAGTCTTAGCCATTTTTCCACCATTGTTGAGTATTTTGAGAGATCTTTGGGAGAAATTTAAGAGAGATTCAAAGAGAATTGCTTGGAGGGTAAGATTTATGAACCTCAAACATGATTCTATTGTGAAATTAACCTAGAAATTCATGGAAATTTAGCCAAAAATGGAAGAACTAGGGCTTGGGATTTTGAGATTTTAAATTGGGATTTGAAGGGCCATTTGAGGTCGGATTTGAGAACTTTTGATATGTATGAACCGTGGGGAGATAAGGAATCTAATGATGGGAAAATTTTTGAGTTTCGAGAAGTGGGGCCGGGGCTCGGGTTTTGCTAATTTCGGGATTTTTGATATTTTCGATTGTTTTCGCTTGGGCTTTGTTCCCTTAGCATATTGTGATTCACTCTAGTTTTGGTCAGATTCGACGCGCGAGGAGGCCGATTTGAGAGGCAAGGGCACAACGAGTTAGAGCTTTAGCCGTTTTGAGGTGAGTAATGAATGTAAATGATATCCTAAGGGTTTGAAACCCCGGATTTGCACATCGTAGTGCTATATTGAGGTGAGACACGCGCTTGATGATGAGTGTAGGGTCGTTTACTATTGGGGATCCGTCCCGAGTGATGCTTTTGCCGCGTATTTGATTGAAGCTTAATTGTTATCATCATTATTTGGATTGATTGCCATATTTGGGCTTCGTGCCAACTATTTGAACCCTTCTGGGAGTTTTCATCACTATTTCCTCACTATTTTGATTTACTATTTGAACTCAGTTGTACCGTTTTCTAATGTTTTACAACTCAGCCACTTGTACTCGATTTTTGAAACTAAAAGATCTATTAAATGATGTTTTGGGTTGAGAATTACTGTTTTACTATTGCCCGAGGGACTTATATGATTTCTGGACTGAGTATGGCCACGGTCCAGATGTGTGGATATTATGGGATCGGGTTGCGCGCTGCAGTAGTGTTATACTGAGATTGATATGAGGCAGAGGGCCTAGATTTGATACCACGAGATGGCTTGATATTGCGCTTGGGCCGTAAGGGGCCTTCTCGGAGTCTGCACACCCCCAGTGAGCGCCGTCAACGATAAATAAATGGATCGGGTTGCACGCCGCAACGGGTACCATAGGGCACCGTTCTATGTGTTGATTTTCTTTATATGTACGTCACTTATCTGCTTATCTGTTGTAGCATTTCCACATTTTGATTTCATTGGTTTATCGCTTTCTTATTACTTGTTTTAAATTGCCGCAGTATAGATTACTCTGTGTTTCTCCATGATTTCTTATTCTCAGTCATTATTTATGCTTATTACTCACTGGGTTGGAGTACTCACATTACTCCCCGTACCTCGCGTGCAGATCCAGGTGCATCTGAGGCTGAGTGAGGATTCTCAATCGAGCAGCTCATATCCGGAGCATCGAGGTAGCTACATGGCGTCTGCAGCCCTGATCTCTCCCTTCTATCCTTTATTTTATCCGTATTTTCTAGATTGATATGTATTCGGTTGATAAACTTGTAATAGAGGCTCAAACGTGTGACACTGGATCTATATAGGCTATGTAATTGTATTATCATTTGCAATTCCGCATATTTAACTCTTGTTTCAGACTTTTTATACGGTGATTTGGTAATTTAAATGTGTTAGCTAATAATGAATTATATAAGAAATAGGTTGAGGTTATTAATTGGACAGGCTTGCTTAGCAGTGTCTTGGGCGCCATCACGACCGGGGTTGGGGTTGTGACAATGATATCACTATTTTGTATCACCCGGGCAAGGCCAATGTGGTGGCCGATGCTTTGAGTCGCCGGGAAGAGAGTTTGGGGAGTTTGGTTTATTTACCAGCATCGGAGAGGCCTATGGCTATGGATGTTCAGGCCTTAGCCAGCCAGTTTGTGAGATTGGATCTTTCGGAGCCAGTCGGGTTCTAGCTTGCGTGGTTTCTCGGTCTTCCTTATTTGATCGTATCAGAGAGCATCAGTATGATGACCCTCATTTGCTTTTCCTCAAGGACAAGGTTCATCACGGTGATTCCAGAGATGTGACTATTGGTGATGACGGTGTATTGAGGATGGAGGGTCGGATTTGTATACCTAATGTTGACGGGCTTCGGGAGTTGATTCTGGAGAAGGCCCACAGGTCGTGGTATTCCATTCATCCAGGTGCCGCGAAGATATGTCAGGATTTGAGGTAGCACTACTGGTGGAGGCGGATGAAGAAAGACATAGTTGGATTTGTAGCTCGGTACCTTAACTGTTAGCATGTGAAGTATGAACATCAGAGACCGGGTGGGTTGCTTCAGCAGATAGAGATTCCGGAGTGGAAGTGGGAGCAGATCACCATGGACTTTGTAGTTGGGCTCCCAGCTTGGAAGGAGTTCATCCGGTATTTCATGTTTCGATACTCCGGAGGTATCACGGCGATCCGTCGCACGTATTGGATTTCAGTTCAGTCCAGTTGGAAAAGGATCTATCTCATGTTGAGGAGCCAGTGGCAATATTGGACATGCAGGTTAGGAAGTTGATGTCAAAGAACACTGCATCGGTAAAGGTTCCGTGGCAGGATCAGTCGGTCGAGGAGGCGACCTGGGAGACCGAGCAGGATATGCACAACAGTTACCCTCATCTTTTCACTACTTCAGGTATGTCTCTATGCTCGTTCGAGGACGAACGAATGTTTAAGTGTGGGAGGATATAACGCTCTGATCCCCTATTAACGGCTTTCCTCAATTTTATTTGTGCTATTTTGATTTGCCGGGATGTTCAATTTTGAGTTTCAGAGAGTTTTGGGACACTTAGTTCCTAAATGAGAACTTAAGTGATGGAAATTTGACCGCAGTCAGAACAGTATGAAGACGTCATCAGAATGGAAATCCAATGGTTCTATTAGATCCATTGGGTGACTTCGAGCTTAGGGGCGTGATCGGATTGTATTTTGGAGATCCGTAGCTAATTTAGGCTTGAAATGCCGAAAGGTCGAATTTTGAAGTTTCCGGTTCGATAGTGAGATTTTGATCTGAGGGTCAGAATGGAATTCCGGAAGATGGAGTAGATCTGTAGTGTTGAGTGTGACGTGTGCGCAAAATTTTAGGTCAATCGGACGAGGTTTGATGGACTTTTTGATTGAAAGCGTATTTTTAGAGTTTTGGAATTTTTAGGTTTGAATCCGTGGTTGATTCATCATTTCTATGTTGTTTTAGGTGTTTTAAGGATTGGTATATGTTTAGACAGTGGTATTAGACTTGTTGGTGCTTTTGGTTGAGGTCCTAGGGGCCTCAGGATGATTTCAGATGGTTGACGGAAGGATTTTGGAGTTTGCAGTTACAGCTTCAGCTGCTAGTTTTCTGTCATAATCGCACCTACGAGTGTGGGACCGCAGGTGCGGCACCGCAGAAGGCTTGTGGTTTCATGAGATTCTGGATTTTGGGAAAGTGTATTAATTTTTGAGAAGTTGTATTTTATATGCCGAGCGGAACTTTAAATACTGTTTCATTTTGTTATTTTGGCTTTTAATTATTTCTTTCACAAGTTTTGTCTATTTTCCGCATTTGTTTGGCTTACCTAGTCATAGAGACTAGGTGCCGTCACGATAGTTCACAGAGGGCGAACTGGGGTCGTGACAATATCCAGATTTTGCTAGTGAACCAAGGAACACTCAGTTAGGTCTGTGTGCGGATGGCTTCACGCCTTTTTCTGTATCTGCGACACCATATTCATGTTGGCCTGTCTTTCTTACACCTTATAATCTATCACCCGAGTTGTGCATGAATAGTCCATATATATTCTTAAATTGTATTATCACCGGTCCACGTAATCCAAAAAGTTTGATTGATGTATATTCGCAACCTTTGATTGATGAGCTAAACAATTGTGGTATGATGGTGTTGAAACATATGACATATCAACCAAGCAGAATTTCAATTTGCGTGCTAATTTAATGTGGACTATTAATGATTTTCCTGTGTATGGAATGTTGTCTGGGTGGATGACTGCTGGGAAGCTAGCTTGTCCTTACTGCATGAAAAATAGTAAAGCGTTTACTTTGAAACATGGCCGAAAGCAATCATGGTTTGATTGTCATCGTCAATCTTGCCTCATGATCATGAGTTTAGAAGGATGAAAACTACATTCAAAAAGAATAAAATGGAATATATGATTCTCCACCTCCGATACTTTCAGGTGGGGAAATTTCGGAGAGGGTCCAGAACTTCAGTAAAGTTACTGAAGCTCTACCTTATAGATTCCCCGAATATGGTGTTACTCATAATTGGACGAAAAGGAGTATATTTTGGGAGTTGCCTTATTGGAAGGATAATCTTCTCCGTCACAACCTTGATGTCATGTATATTGAGAAGAATTATTTTGACAATTTGTTCAACACAGTGATGGATGTTAAAGGTAAGACAAAGGATAACCCGAAGGCTAGAATGGACTTACAAGAATATTGCAAACGACCTGAATTATACTTGCAGACAGCAAACAATAGTAAGATATTCAATCCCAAAGCAAGTTACACATTCACTTTAGAGGAAAGACGGCAAATTTGTGATTGGGTTACGAAATTGAAGATGCTTGAGCGTTATGCATCGAATCTTGGGAAAAAAGTTGATATGGAGGTACAGAAGTTGAGCCATTTGAAAAGTTACGACTGTCATGTTTTCATGGAGACCTTAGTGCCTATTGCATTTTGTGGTTTGCCTGAAAGAATCTGAAAACCCATCACAAAGATTAGTTTATTTTTCAAAGACTTGTGTTCTACCACATTAAGGGAAGAAAACCTACTCCCGACGGATCAGAACATTCGTGTAACTTCTAATAAGATGGAAAAGATATTTCCATGTGGTTTTTTGATGTGATAGAACACCTTACAATCTACCTTGTACACGAGGCACGACTTGGAGGGCATGTTGATCAATGCAGATGGATGTATCCCTTTTAGAGGTAATATTATAAGTTTTATGTAATTTTTTGTTTTATTTGAATGTTCTTGGCTAACATGACATTATGTAGGACAATTGACAAATGCAAACAATTTGTTAAGCAGAGGAATAAGATTAAAGAATCTATATGCGAAACTTATCTTGCAAAGGAAACTGCTCATTTTTGTTCTTATTATTTTGAGAGTAACGTGCCATGTTCTAGGAATAGGCCCAATAGGAACATGGTCGAATGTGTGAATGATCCATTATATCCGTCAATGTCCATATTCAATCAGTCATGCCGATGTTCTACGGATGTTAGAAAGAGAAGTTTGAGTGATATGGAGTACAAGTCAGCTACACTTCATGTGTTGCTAAATTGTCCCGAAGTTGTACTATTTCTCAAGTAAGTATTGATTACTACTAAAAATATTTGATGTGTTACAGTCACTTCATGGGTCAATTTGGCCATGATGCTGTATATACGAGATTTGATACGTGGTTCAAACAATTTGTAAGTTTATCCTGATAATGTTCTAACACTATGTAGGTAAATAATATTTATAAGTTATGCTAACTTATGAATTTTTTTAACACTATATAGGTAAATGATCCAAATAATGGTGTAAATCAATTTTTGATAGATATATCTTGGGGACCTGGGCTTCAGGTCACAACAATGTCTAAGTACGTAGTGAATGGTTATAAGTTCCATACAGAGGATTGCTCTCAAAATAAAAATAGCAACAACAGCGAGGTGTGGGTTCAAGGTGGTGATGGCAACCAGGTTGGAGATATTAATTACTATGGTGTGCTCAAAGAAATAATAGAACTAGAATATACAGGTTGGCCATATAAGAAATTGATACTCTTTAGATGCAAGTAGTTTGACCCAAATCCAACAAGAGGTACAAGAGTACACAACCAATATAATATAATTGAGGTTAATCATACGAGGGAGTATGATCGCTATAATCCTTTCATAATTGTACATAATGTTAGGCAAGGGTATTATGCTCCTTATCCATTGCGGCGGGATAAGTCCGATTGGTGGGTTGTAATAAAAACTAAGCCTGTAGGTAGGGTGGACGTCGAGAATGTGTTAGATGTTGCATATCAAAACGATATCTCCAATGTTCACCAAATAGTGGATGATCAGCTAGAAAATGATTAGGAACATCCTGAACCATATTGAAAGAAGTTGATATAAATAAAGTAACAATTATAGAAAATGAGGACGAAGAATCAATTGATGAAGCTCAAACAAGTGAGGACGAAGAATTCTCGGACGAGGAACAATACGTCGATGAGCTTTAAAAAGTTGGTTTTTTAAATAATTCTCGTTTTATAGCTAGTTTCTTATACGTTTCAATCTAAATATGTATTATATTATGCAGATGGCAGGCAAGGGTCAAGGTAACAATGACCCTAATGGTTCTCGGGGTTGAGAAAAGGCTAGGAAGGGAAAGAGGAGGGTAGAAAATAATACTCCATCTTTTCCACCCTCTTCAGAGATGTCTATGCCCATGTCTTATCCTCCACCCCATGTCTATACTGAGCTGCCATAGCATCACGATCCCTACACCTTCATGCAGACACTAGGCCTTTTATCACAAGGCTATAGGACTATACGTCCGACATACAGTCCAACTGCCTCACAACCATGTGGATCACAGCTATTTGCATCGCATGGATCACATCCATCCATGTCACAACCACATGGATCACAGCCACTCGGGTCACAACCATCAGTATCACAGCCACTTGGGGTCCATCCAGCTATGTCGCAGTCACAGGGATTGCAACCATCTTCATCAGGGACTCCATCTATTTCAGGCCTTCACCTGCGAGGTAGTAGCTCTGAGCCCCCTATGCCGTCCATACATGCCTCTGATATACATGCTTCGGACGATGATGCTGATGATGACGAGGAGGTGCATTATGATCAATATGGCAGGATCATCATAGTCCCTGAGGGTGATGGGTAAGAGTTATTTGTTATTTTTGCGTTTATTGTTTTGTAAAGTTTTTAATAAGATATTAATGTATTTTTATTGTTAAATTGCAGGTTCATCCTGAGTAATAAGACTACGGGGATAATCACCAAAGCCATCAGAAAGCTTTATGATAGCCATTATGTGACTTGGACTGATTTCCCCTTCTCGCTGAAGGAGTAAATTTTCAATTAATTTAAGGTATAAATATTCTTTTAAGCAGTTTAATAATTTATATTTATGATATTTTCATATAATATTTAACTTTTGAAATACAGAGCAAGTGTGTATGGGAACACCGCTATAGCGCGGAAGTAGCTGCAAATTTTTATCCCAAAGCTCGCAAGTGATTGTCGCATACTTTCTCTGAAGCTAGAAAGAAGAACAAGAAGTCTGACTGGTTACTTCAAAATTTATGGGATGATTTGCAACGGCAATGGCTTACCGCAAAGTTCTTAGAGAAGAGTGAAAAAGGAAAGAAAGCTCGCGCATCTGAGAAGGGAGGCTCCTTGCACACTGGAGGTGTGATCAGCCTAGTGACAATAAAAAGAAGATTGGTACATAATTGCTTAAATAATTTTAATTTCAAAGTATATCTATTCTGTTTATTAACTGAATTAATTTGTTTTCAGGAAAAGAAGTTGGGGCGTCCAATGAACCATGATGAGTTATTCCAGAAGACGCATATTGTAAATAAGAAGAAAGAGACGGATCAAGAAAGGTGGGTCGAGGACCGGGCCTCGACTGTATATGTAAGCTTTCACTTTTCATTAAGTATTTTAATTTACTTTTATACAAATTTTGAAATACTAATTCAATTTAAATTTTCGTATAGGGTCGCTACCAAACTAACATGGAGGAATTCATCCGCACTCAACCAGCTGGTGAATCGGGTGAGGC
The DNA here is from genome assembly GCF_000715075.1 of Nicotiana tabacum. Lineage (NCBI taxonomy): Eukaryota > Viridiplantae > Streptophyta > Magnoliopsida > Solanales > Solanaceae > Nicotiana > Nicotiana tabacum. Next base: position 42,582 of record NW_027438555.1, read on the forward strand.
AACCCAACCTTCGGACGAGGATACTGAAAGAAAATGGATGGAGTCTGCTGGTGGTCCAAGATGGGGGAAGGTATACGGGCTTCCTACTAAAAAGGTCCATCGCTATAAGTGTGGAATGCAAGGAATAGGGACTTCCTCGCAAGGCGAGCAACTTAATGGGGAGAGCCTCTTCGTTGTGCAGGAGACTGTGACAAAGCTCACATCCGAGCTAGAAGTGGCCAAGGAAAGAGAAAGGGTTAGAGATGCTCTATTCCTTAGCATGCAAGCTTAGATCAGAACTCTCCTATCTACTGGAGCTTTTCCGTTGCCCCGGTCTCGTGAATCATCGCCAGAGGCTCAACCTACACGTGATCGTTTCCCCCATCCTCCCCGTGATCGTTCCTTCCGTCCTCCCCATAATCGTTCCTCCCGTCCTCCCAGTGATCGTTCTTCCCGTCCTCCACAAGACCCTTCTCGATACCGTCTTATAGATGAAAGTTTATCAGACGGTGATGACGATGTTGTATAAAATACTCCTTGACTTTTATATATTTTGAACTAGACAAATAGAACCCGTTTTGAACTAGTTGTAATAAGTTTTAACTTGGTTTTGAATTTTGTAGTTCTAGTGAACTTTAATTTGTTGGTTTTAATATATTTATTGAATTGTGATGTTGTTGTTGTTATGTTGTTGTTGTTATTGTTGTTGTTGTTGTTGTTGTTGTTGTTGTTGTTGTTGTTGTTGTTGTTGTTGTTGTTGTTGTTGTTGTTGTTGTTATTTAGAGATTTTGGTATGCTGGCAGGTTGTGTAGCTGCCAAAACAGACATTTTATGCCAAAATTAAAACCTAGAAAATCGACCAAAGTTGGTCGGATTCTAATTAAAAAAATATTTTTTTGTTGATTAGCGCCTAAGGTTGGTCGCTTAAGTTTAAAAAAAATAAAAAACAAAAAATTACCGACCAAAGTTGGTCGGTTAATGAACAAGGATTACCCAAATTTCAACTTTACCGACCAACTTTGGTCGGTATGGTTAAATTTTATTTTTTTAAAAGAAATATATATTTTATTTTACCGAGCAACTTTGGTCGCTAATTTTTAAATTTTAATAATTAATAAAATAACGTAATTTAAATACACCGACCAACTTTGGTCGGTAAAATTAAATTATTAAAATATGTTATTGATCAAAGTTGGTCGGTATGTGCTTTAAATTGTACAGTTGGTCCTTTTACCTTTGCGAGCAACCTTGGTCGGTAATTAGCGACCAACCTTGGTCGGATACTAAAACGACCACCAAAATAGCGACCAAGCGTGTTTGGACGCGTTTTGGTCGGTGATTGCCAAAATCGACCAACGTTGATCGGTTTTTATGATCGCCAATTGCCGGATTTCTAGTAGTGTTTATTTAAGATCAATATAATGACATTATGAACCAACGTCCTTTACGTTTGGATCTTAACTAAAATAGCCCCTATTTTAACGAAATGAACAATAATTCCTACAGCTATTAGCTACGGTGGCGAACTTAGGAATTTCTCCAAGAGTGTTCAGACTTGAAGAAGTAAAACAAATTCTCGACAAAAAGTATTCAATATATGTTGTATATATCTAAAATCAATATTTTACTTGTATACATAGTGTAATTTTTCATAATATTTTGACGAATGGTGGTCAATTGACCTCCATTAAAAAAAGGTGGCATCGCCCCTGATTAGCAAGTACTTCCTATGTTTCAATACTTGTCACAAAATTTAAGAAAGAAAAAAAAGACTTTTGAAACATGTGACCCTACAAGCTTAAGAGGCAAAAACTTTGCGGGACCGTAACATTTTTGTGGTTATAAAAGCTTCTCAGTAACGTAAAGTGGGTAAAATGAAAAATTTAAAGTTAAATTATTTTCAAATATAGAAATGTGTCATTCTTTGTTAAACAAACTAGTAAGAAAAATATATCATTTAAATTGAAACAGAGGGAATATTGCATATTTGGTCCAAGATAACAAGACCGTGTATTCTTTTCTTTATGATATATTTTTCAAACCGTAATGAAAATTTTATAAGACTACTAAATATATGTATATATACATATAGTTCGAGATGAAAACCAGTGGATACAGGCATAGCTGTTGCCTGAAAGCTGCATCCATTCAGAATGAAATACTCAGGTTACATCCATTTTGGAACCCCATTATATATCAACTCAAGATTGCATTAATGCAACTTAATTACTATTTTAAAGGGGGTATATAAAAGTTTTAACAATCCGAATAAATCATAAGCCAAGAATGATTACTCAGCCTGAGAACTTCACTTCACATCCATCAAATCCAACACCCGAACAAATCTTAATTTAACTAGTAAAAGGTAAAGGATTTGATCGTTTCCATGCGTTCATTTCTGGATGAACAATGAACTCCAAAGACGTTGTTTCCTCGGAGTCTAACATTTTAATCTTATCCGGCCGATATTCAGAGTGATCTAGTTGTTTAACCAAATCATCATGAATATAAACGCATAACCGCGATTGCTTGGATACAAATGTGTTGAAATTGGCAAAATGTTTGTCCCACACCGGTGGGAAAACAAAAGTTGGGGGGATTTTTCCCCTATAAAAGAAGGCCTAATGTTTAGGATTTAAACACACCTCTCATTTGCCTTCTCATCTGTTTAAGGCATTTGTATCTTCTCTCTTTAGTATTATTTCACTTGTATTTTTGGAGTGGAATAAAATATTGGTTGTGTCCGAGGAGTAGGCAAAATTAGCCGAACCTCGTAAATTCTAGTGTTCCCTTTATTGTTGTTTTATTGTCTTATTTATTATTTGGTGGCTGTCATAATTTTTGGTATAGTAGTTGTGACTTATTCACACTATATACATTTGGCTTCCGCAACAATTGGTATCAGAGCCAAGGTACTGTCTAAGTATGCTCTGTGGTTGCAGCATAGTCTGATCTTCCACATCAGAAAAGATTTATCTTGGTAACTGTGTCAAGGTTCTGTCTGAGTATGCTCTGTAGTTGCAGCTTAGTCTGATCTTCTACATCAGAAAGGAAATAATCTTGATTTGTGTCGTCAGTTATTAAATAATATTTGTGTCAAATATGGGAGATAATAAACAAGAAGAATCTACATCAAGTGTCAACAATACGTCATCATTGGCATCTTCGCTTATGACAAGAATTGTGTCAAATGCAAAATTTGCGGTAGAAATTTTTGACGGGTCCGGGCATTTTGGGATGTGGCAAGGCGAGGTTCTAGATGTCCTTTTTCAACAAGGGCTAGATCTGGCCATTGAAGAAAGAAACCAGATGTTATTGGAGAAGAAGATTGGAAGATTCTCAACCGTGTTGCTTGCGGTACCATTCGATCCTACCTTGCTAGAGAGCAGAAATATCCATACACAAAGGAAACTTCTGCAAGTAGATTATGGAAAGCACTGGAGGATAAATTTTTAAAGAAAAACAGTCAAAATAAATTATACATGAAGAAGAGATTGTTTCACTTCACCTATGTTCCTGGTACCACAATGAATGAACATATCACCAGTTTCAATAAGTTGATTACAGATTTGCAAAATATGGATACAACTTATGATGATGGTGACTTGGCCTTAATGTTGTTGGCGTCACTTCCTGATGAGTACGAGCACCTTGAAACTACTCTACTCCATGGAAATGACGAAGTTTCTCTCAGAGAAGTTTTTTCGACTTTGTACAGCTATGAACAAAGAAAGCGAGAAAAACAGAAGGGCGGAGAAGGAGAAGCACTATTTGTGAGGGGTCATCCTCAAAATCAAACGAGGACAAAGAAGGGAAGATCCAAGTCAAGATCCAGACCCAGCAAAGATGAATGTGCCTTTTGTCGAGAAAAAGGGCACTGGAAGAAAGACTGTCCGAAGTTGAAGAATAACGCCAAACATAACAATGGAAAGGCTATTATGGATTCAAATGTAGCTGATTGTGATGATTCAGACTTCTCATTAGTTACAACAGAGTCATCAACATCATCAGACATATGGTTGATGGACTCGGCTTGTAGCTATCATATGTGTCCCAACAGGGACTGGTTCGTGGAATTTCAAGAAGGAGAATATGGAGTCGTCCACACAGCGGATAACAGCCCTCTTACCTCATATGGCATTGGTTCAATACGATTAAGGAACCATGATGGAATGATCAGAACATTAACAGATGTTCGATATGTACCGGATTTGAAGAAGAATCTCATCTCTATGGGAGCCCTAGAATCAAAAGGGTTCAAAATCATTGCAGAAAATGGAGTGATGAGAGTATGCTCCGGTGCACTAGTGGTAATGAAGGCTAATCGGAAGAATAATAATATGTACCACTATTGTGGCAGTACAGTTATTGGGACAGCGACAGTGACATCCAGTGACGACAAAGAGGCAAAAGCAACCAAGCTATGGCACATGCGCTTGGGACATGCTGGAGGAAAATCCTTGAAAACTCTATCAGATCAAGGATTGTTAAAAGGAGTCAAGGCTTGCAACTTGGAGTTTTGTGAGCATTGTGTCAAAGGGAAACAGACAAGGGTTAAATTTGGTACAGCGATCCATAATACTAAAGGCATTTTGGATTATGTACACTCTGTGTTTGGGGTCCTTCCAAAACACCTTCATTGTGTGGGAAGCACTATTTTGTAACCTTTGTTGATGATTTTTCTCGAAGAGTGTGGGTGTATACAATGAAAAACAAAGATGAAGTGCTAGGAATTTTTCTCAAATGGAAGACGATGGTGGAAAATCAAACAGGCAGGAGGATCAAGTGTATTCGCACAGACAATGGAGGTGAATACAAAAATGATCATTTCAATAAGGTCTGTGAAAATGATGGCATCGTCCGACACTTCACTGTTAGACATACACCACAACAGAATGGAGTGGCAGAACGTATGAACCGGACCTTGCTGGAGAAGGTACGGTGTATGTTGTCCAATGCTAGCTTGGGCAAAGAATTTTGGGCTGAGGCAATTACATATGCATGCCACCTCATTAATCGTCTACCATCTGCTGCTATTGATGGCAAGACACCATTTGAAAAATGGTATGGAAAACCTGCTGTAGATTATAACTTTTTGCACGTGTTTGGCTCAACTGCATATTATCATGTGACGGAGTCAAAATTGGATCCAAGGGCAAAGAAGGCTATTTTATGAGAATTACTTCTGGAGTCAAAGGATATCGCTTATGGTGTCCTATGACAAAGAAAGTAATATTCAGCATGGATGTTACCTTTGATGAATCTGCTACGGTAAATAAGGTAACAGAAGATACCAAACAAAATAAAGGTGCTTCTAAGCAGGTGGAGTTTGAGGGAAAATTTATTTTTCCTACACAAGAAGCAGAGAAGGAAACAAATAAAGATTACCCTCTGGAAGGAGAGCCAGTAGAGGAGATTCCAACTCAGGAACCTCAACAACAACTTGAATCAATAGCAACCAGCAAGCCAAAAAGAACAATAACGAAACCTGTTCGTCTCATAGAGACGGTTGCTTGTGCAACCTCAATTGTAGTTGATGATGTTCCTACTACTTATAAAGACGCTGTCCAAAGTTCAAAAGAAGATAAGTGGAGGATTGCCATGAATGATGAAATACAGTCCCTTCATCAGAATCATACATGGAGATTGGCCAATCTCCCGAAGGGAAAGAAAGCAATTTGGTGCAAATGGGTATTTGCAAAGAAGGAAGGATTTCCTAACCAAGTAGATGTTCGCTACAAAGCAAGATTGGTGGCCAAAGGATATGCTCAAAAGGAGGGAATTGATTACAATGAAGTGTTTTCTCCAGTTGTAAAACATTCCTCCATTAGAATTATGTTGGCTTTGGTAGCACAATTGGATTTGGAACTAGTTCAGATGGATGTAAAAACTGCATTTTTACATGGAAACTTGGAGGAGGAAATCTACATGACTCAGCCAGAAGGATTCAAAGTTGCTGGAAAAGAAAATATGGTGTGCAAACTTGAAAAGTCGTTGTACGGATTGAAACAATCTTCTAGACAATGGTACAAGCGATTTGACGAGTTTATGTTGCGGCAAGGGTACAAGAGAAGTAAATACGATCATTGTGTGTATTTGCACAAGCTTAAAGATGGTTCCTTTGTATATCTTCTCCTATATGTTGATGATATGTTGATAGCTTCCAAGAATTCGGAAGAAATTGATAAGTTGAAGATTCAACTGAAGAAGGAGTTCGAGATGAAGGATCTGGGTGAGGCAAAGAAAATTCTTGGCATGGAGATAATTAGAGATAGACGTTCAAAGAAACTCTGTTTATCTCAGAAAGAATATTTGAAGAGAGTACTACAACGTTTTGGCATAGATGACAAGACTAAGCCAGTTAGCACTCCACTTGCTCCCCATTTTAAGCTAAGTACTAATATGTCGCCAATGGATGAAGCTGAACGAGAGTATATGTCAAAGGTACCATACGCAAATGTTGTTGGTAGCTTGATGTATGCAATGGTTTGCACAAGGCCTGACATTTCACAAGTTGTTGGAGTTATTAGCAGATATATGCACAATCCAGGGAAGGAGCATTGGCAAGCTGTGAAGTGGATTCTACGGTATATTCATAATACTGTAGATGTCGGGTTAGTTTTTGAGCAGGAAGACAATCAGTCTGTAGTTGGATATTGTGACTCAGATTTTGCGGGTGATCTGGACAAACGAAGATCAACTACTGGTTATGTGTTTACTTTTGCAAAGGCACCAGTTACTTGGAAGTCTACTTTGCAGTCAACAGTTGCTTTGTCTACAACAGAGGCAGAGTACATGGCTATTACAGAGGCTGTGAAAGAGGCAATTTGGCTTCAAGGATTGCTAAAGGAGCTTGGTGTTGAACAAAAAGGTATCACAATTTTTTGTGATAGTCAAAGTGCTATTCAATTAGCGAAGAACCAAGTGTATCATGCAAGGACGAAACACATTGATGTTCGGTATCATTTCGTACGAGAAATCATAGAAGAAGGTGGAGTCACAGTGAAGAAAATTCATACTACGGAGAATCCTACTGATATGTTGACAAAGGTGGTGACTGCGATCAAGTTTCAACATTGTTTGGATTTGATCAACATTGTTGAACACTGAAGATTGAAGATGAAGACACAACCAAAATATTTTATTGAGAGAAAATTGAAGATGTGGAATTTTGCCAAGGTGGAGATTTGTTGAAATTGGCAAAATGTTTGTCCCACATCGGTGGGAAAACAAAAGTTGGGGGGATTTTCCCCCTATAAAAGAAGGCCTAATGTTTAGGATTTAAACACACCTCTCATTTGCCTTCTCATCTGTTTAAGGCATTTGTATCTTCTCTCTTTAGTATTATTTCACTTGTATTTTTGGAGTGGAATAAAATATTGGTTGTGTCCGAGGAGTAGGCAAAATTAGCCGAACCTCGTAAATTCTGGTGTTCCCTTTATTGTTGTTTTATTGTCTTATTTATTATTTGGTGGCTGTCATAATTTTGGTATAGTAGTTGTGAATTATTCACACTATATACATTTGGCTTCCGCAACAAAATGTTGATAGTGGTTGTATGGCACTGTAAGCTGCATATACTCTACTTCTCTAAGTTTTGTCAAGCAAAACTCACGCTCTACATCATGAAGTGTGCAGCATTCTACGTCACCATTAATTCTCCTTCTAGAGACCATTACAAGGCTTCTGTTAAGTAGATCATTCAAGCAAATGCTAGATGCTTCCTCCATGTTCTCTTTGTCAACATTCAGTACAAACTCTTCGGCCATCCACAACTTCAGCAAATTAGTCACTGGAATCTCATAGTCTTCTGGAAACAATACCATGTAGAGAAAGCAAGACTTTAAGTGGTCTTCTAAATGGTCATAACTTGTTTGTATTACCTTCATACTCCGCTCTCCTAAAACTTAACTTAAGTTATTTGCAACCTCCAGCCATAAGGATGCCTGCCTTTCCTTATCCTTAATATTCCCAGCAACCATGACAATGGCAAGAGGCAACCCTTTACAATGTCGAGCAACTTGTAACCCTACATATACTAGATTCGGGGGACAACTCTCTCCTTGAAACACTTTCTTCTGCAATAATTCCCAACTCTCTTAGAGTGTCAGAAATCTGAGAGAATAAGGATCACTGCGGTGCTGAAGATGCTTTGCCACTTGTTCAATTCGAGTTGTAACCATTACTCTACTTCCATTTTCATCGAGTTGTAACCATTACTCTACTTCCCATGCCTCAACTTTCCATATATCATCTAATACAATAAGGTATCTCCTGCCTATTAGTCTTTTGCGCAACACATCAGCTATGTCAACGTCCTCTTTGATTTCACTCCTATTACGTGTTGCTTGTTTGAAAATCTCAACTAACAAGGTCTTGACATTATATGTTTGTGAAAGAGTACACCATGCTTTAACATCAAACCGATTAACAATAAAGGGATTGTTGTATGCCTTCCTTGCTAAAGTTGTTTTCCCGAGACCGTCCATTCCAAAGATTGACATAACGTCAAGCTCCTTTGTTCCTCCGGTCAATTTCTGAATTATACTTTTATCATCTTCCTCAAAGCCCACAACTTCCTCGTTAATCGATGAAAAATTACTTTGGGTGGACGGCTCTATAGGAGCTTGAGTTTTCTTTTACAAGTCTTAACATTAACTTTCATGTTAGTTGGCTTCGTGTCTTTCACGATTTTCGAAACCAAAATCTAACTGCCTGCTCCAGTAAAAGCAACGAAAACAAGATTAACAATCATCATAATTTATAGAAAAACCCAAAACAAAGAAATATAAAAAATAATAATACAGTAATAAAGTAATGCCACATGTAAAGTACTATGTGCAAGGCCACCAATATATAATCAAGATGAACAAAAGGTGGAATAAACCTTCTGCCCCTCAAAAACATTAGTTTATAAAAGTTACACCTTAACCCCTTTTGGATGTTTTCTTTCACTCTTGGGAGGTATTCCAGGTCCCCCTCCTTGGCCCTTGCATGTGTGTGGAAGTGTTTTTTTTCTGTTTTTTCTTGCTTTTTTTATTTTTTCCTTTAGTTTTAGTTGTATATATATTGCTTATATGCTCGTTCAACATTGGAAATGGTATAGCAAAGTCAATTTTCTTTGTTTTGTAATAGAAAAGTGACATTACTACTTCTATACCACATTAAATACACTTAACCGAAAAATGTATATATTTTCAGTAACAATTTAATGACGTGGCAGTAGAATTACTATTGGCTATTCTAGAACATTGTCTTGGAGCCTGCAAATAATAAATGCAGTTTTATTTTCAATATGCAATTTTTGGGACACACGGTTCATATTGTCTCAAAGTGTTTTAAAGGAAGTCCGACAGAAAATGCAGAGAATATATGTGGGGCAACGCTAATGATAAGAGGAAGATAGCACTGGTATCATGGGAAAGTGTATGTGTTCAAAGATGTATGGAGGATTAAACATAAAAAGTTGCACAAAGTATAATGTAGCCTCTGTAGGCAAGCTTGTCTGGCAATTAGAAAGGAAGGAAGATATTTTGTGGGTCAACTGGGTTCATGGTATTTATAGGAAGAAATAATCAGGATTTCTGGACTCATGAACCACCACTAGATAGTAGCTGGTATTGGATGAAACTGCATGCACTTAAAGCTAGTATGGTAGACTGGTACCAAAATGGCTCTTACTGCTTAACAACTAGTGGCCAATATTTTGTGACTAGGAGATACAAGCATTGCTGGTAACACTCCGTAAATTCGGACTAGGTGTGGATATGTTAAATGAGTATTAATTTGAGTACGGGTGGAAATACTTATTTTGGAATCAAGACGGAGAATGACGCACATTAGATTCGATAAAATTGACTAAGTTTATGGAAGGTCTGTCTTCCAACAGGATTTAGTGAAAATCTGTTCAGAATTTGGGCACACCGAAAACATGAAAGTTGTATCCCTTTAAAATACCTTTTCAATGATATATTTGTCACGACCCAAAAACCGACCCGGTCGTGATGGCACCTATCGTAAAACTAGGTCAGCCGACACAATTCTCGAATCAACCATTATTCAATAAAAGTCATTTTTATACCATTTATTAATCAATGATCTCATGATATAAGTCTAAATGAACAGTGCGGAATAAATATACAAGTCCAACATCGGAGCGTCACTAGTCATAAGCATCTACTACAACTGTCTAACAACATCAAGACCAATATGGCCGGGAAAATCACAAAAATACATTAAGGAAGAATAAGGAGGGAGAAAAGCAGGGCTGCGATCGCCAGACAGCTACCATGTTAACTCCGAAGAACCTGCCACCGAGCTCAGAAATACCTGAATCTGCACACAAGGTGCAGGAGGTAATGTGAGTACGCCAACTCAGTACGTAATAAAAGAAAATAAAGTCTAAGTAGTAACAAAGCACGTAATCCACGTCATAGCACCACGTCGGGTACAATAATTTTTCCAAAATAGGATACATATCAAATCATCTCGTTAAACCCTGGTCTCAGTAAAATCCTTTGAAAGATAACTTTCTAACAGTTTCAATAAAGGTTCAATTTAGTTTATAGTAAAAGTGATGAAAAATCGTAATCGGCCCCTCGGGCAAAATAATTCATAAACAATCCTTCTGGAAAACCTCTCGGTCATTCATATACATCACATAACATGAAAATCTTAGTAAAAATAACAAAACCAAATCAGTAATTTAATTTCCAAACATCTCGTAATAATTCCAATTTCAATGAAAGTTGTTCAAAATATTTGTTTAACATTTTCGATAGAGGCTCAGTATAAAGATGAATGAAAAATAGTAATTTCATAAAACAAGCCGCTCAAGCAAAGCATCACTCGTATACATGTATATATAACCCCTCGGGCAAGCCTCTTATTCACTCATGACTCAACTCTTATCAATCAGCGCTCACACTCAGCACTAACGCTCAATAGGTATCATATAATAACCGCTGCGGCGTGTAGCCTGGTCCATATATTGTTGCGGCGTGTAGCCCGATCCATATATCGCTTCGGCGTACAACCCGATCCATATATATAGTCGATTGCGCTCACTAGGGGTGTGCAGACTCCGGAGGAGCTCCTAATGCCCAAGCGCTATATCGCTGCGACGTGCAGTCTGATCCATATATATTGTGGCGTGCAGCCCCATCCATAAATATATAATCCTCACAACCAAGCCATCGGCCTCTCACTCAGTCATCAATCTCACAATCAAGCCCTCGGCCTCTCTCAATCATCAACCTCACAATCAGTCCCTTGGCCTCTCTCCGCCATCAACCTCACAAGCCACTCGGACTATCAGTAAAATAGGGCATTCAACCCAAAATATCATTTATAGCATCAAAACTGGGTAAATAAGGCTGAGTTATGAAACTAGTAAGATACAGTATGACTGAGTACAAATATTAAGTCAAAACAGTGAGGAATAGTAGTAGAAAGCCCTTAAGGGTCCAAATAGTTGGCACGAGGCCCAAATATGGTATTCAGCTCAAAACATAATAATACTTTCCCAAACACAATAGTATCAAATAGTTTTCAATCAAATACACGACTTAACAGTCGACGGGACGGACCAAGTAACAATTCTCAATGGTGCACAACTCCACACTCGTCATCTAGCGTGTGCGTCACCTCAAAATAGCACAACGATGTAAAATTCGGGGTTTCATACCCTCAGGACAGCATTGACAATCATTACTTACTTCAATTCGGTCCAAACTCTAGCCCGTAATGTCTTTGTCTCTTGACTCAGCCTCCAATTGCTCCAAATTAAACCAAAATCAGATTCATACCATCAAATTATGCTAAGGGAACAAAGCCCACTCGAAAATAACCAAGTTACATAAAAAATCCCGAAATTGGCTAAACCCGACCCCCGAGCCCACGTCTCGAAATTTGATAAAAACCATAAAAATAGAATCCGTATTCCCTCACGAGTCTACCCATAGAAAAATTCATCAAAATCCGACCTCAATTGCCCATTCAAATCCCCAAAAGAATTCTCAAACTTTTCTTTCATTTTTTTCCAATTTTCACTCTAATTTCTCAAATTAAACGATGAATTTCAAGACTAAATCATGGAATTAAAGCAAATATGAGCGAAGAATACTTACCCCAATTACTCCACTGAAAATCTCCTCAAATTTCACCTTCTCTCGAGCTCTCTAATGGTTTTTGAGATATTGGACTTTTAGCCTCGATTTTTAAATATAATCTGACTGCTCAGATATTCCTTCTACGCGAACACAACGGTCCTCTCGCGTTCGCGTAGACTAATCTCACCTGCCTCCAAAACTGCCATTCGCGAACGCGTCCACAGCTTCGCGAACGCGTCCACAGCTTCGCGAACGCGAAGATTTACCAACTCACTCCTTCACGAATGCTTTCTCTGACACACGAACGCATATACCAAAGGGACCCGGGGTCCCTAGCTGCCACTACCCTTCGCGAACGCGGCCCTTTGAGCGCAAATGCATAAAACACTTTACTCAACCTCCGCGTTCGCGTCCTCCTCCTCGTGAATGCATAGAACAAATTCCTCGGCTTCCCTATTTACTCTTCGCGAACGCGGGACCCCACCACAAACGCGATGAACAAGAATTTTCTGCAACAATACTAGAAAATCTGCCAAGTCCAAGGTCCAAAAATTGATCCGTTAACCACTCGAAACACACCTGAGGCCCTCGGTATGTCAACCAAACACGCCAACATATCCCATATCATCATTCAAACTTGTTCCAACCTTCAGAACCCTCAAAACAACATCAAAACATCAAATCAACCACTGATTTAAGCCTAAGCACTCCAAAAACTACCCAAATTCCGATTTCGATCAAAAGTCTATCCAACCTCGCCCGAATAACTTGAAATTTTGCTCAGACTTCATAAATAATACAACAGACCTACTCCAATTTTCGGAATTCCATTCCGACCCCGATATCAAAATTTCCACTACCGATTGAAAAATGCCAAATTTTCAATTTTGCCAATTCAAGCCTAAATCTACCACGGACCTCCAAAATATATTATGGATGTTCTCCCAAGTCCAAAATACCTAACGGATCTAACCAAATTATAAAAATCTAAATCCAAGATTGAATACTAAAAAATCACAAACTTGGTCAAACCTTTCAAATTTAAAGCTTCAAACTGAGAACTGTTCTTCCAAATCCATTTCGATTACCCTAAAAATCAAAACCGATGACTTACATAAGTCATAATACATCACACAGGGCTAGTCATGCCCAAGAACTGGCGAGTTAAGTGCAAAATCACAAAACAACCGGTCGGGTCGTTACATCTTCCCCCACTTAAACATACGTTCGTCCTTGAACGTGCCCAGAGTTGTTCCATAAACCATCAAATCACTGCATAACCTTACCATGCACATATCCGGGGGTGATCCCATGTCACCCTATCCCATATAGGTCCGATAACACAACATAACTGAAATTTCATAATCCAACCTAGCTCATAAACCTTAGAACCAAATTTTCACTTCTGAAATAATCTATAAGATCTGAATCTCACATCTATACTCTGAATAAGTCCGAACAAGCTGTCACAAACCATACCTACAGCCTCAGATGCAATTACATAATATACCACATAGCTCAAACTCTCGTAGCAATAACTTCTAATCACAACAGTTGCTCAGAACAACCGAATATCGATAATAAATCTCTTATCAAGCCTCATATTCCAACACCTCTGTATAATGCCATGATGAGTAGGTTCTTGTTATATTATTGGACTTGTTGTCATGTTCGAACAGGATCCCGAGGGGCTCGGGCGTGTTTCAGATTGATTTCAGATTATTTTTCCTTTATGTTTGGCTGATGGTGTAATCTGGTTTCTGGTGCCTCATTTGGTCTTTGCGATCGCGAAGAATGTGATACGATCGCGTAGAGGGAGAACAAGAGCTAGGAAGTTTCTTAATCGCGGTCGTGATTAGAGGGACACGATCGCGTACCTTGGAACTGGTCATTGTTCACGTATGCATTGTGTAGGGCATGTTCGCATAGGGTAAAGAGAGGGTAGCTGGGAATCTGAGTTTCTTCTTTGTGTTCGCACAAGTGCCATCGCATTCACGTAGTATGGGAGCAGTGTGTTCTGCGTTCACATGGTTAAATCCGCAATCGCGTAGTGTCTGGTGAGAGGCTACTAAGTTGTTCTTCGCGATCACATAGAGTGATTTTGGTGGCAGCACATTTTATTCATCGCGAACGTGATGGACTTCCCGCATTTGCATAAGAGGGATGCCTGGGCAGATTATAAAGTACTGTATTTCAGGGGTTTCAGCTATTTTTGCATTTTTGGAGCTATGAAGCTCGGATTGAGGCAATTCTTGAAGCAATGTTCACCATGTGGACTCCCTTGGCAACCAAACGAGACTTATACCTGTCAACAAAACCGTCAAGTTTATACTTAATACGCAATAACCACTTCCAATCCACTACGTTTTTGGAAGAGTCACATGGAACCAAATCCCAAGTCTGGTTGCGAACAAGAGCACCAAATTCGGCTTGCATTGCTGAATTCCAGTGGGGAATGAGCTTGGCTTGCTTATGGGTTGTGGAAATTTTTTGAGATGATGTAGTGGTTGTGAGAAATTGACGAGGTTTAAGGCTATTAGTTTGTGATCGAGTGATCATTGGGTGCACTTTGGTAGCTGGCTGGTTTGATTGGGTTTGGGTTGGTGGGTCCGACTGAATAGGCTGAGAGGATTCTAGTCGAGGTGGGGAAGAAGCCATTTACAGCTGATGTAGTGCCGAAGCAGATGTAGAGTGGGACGGACCTGGATTTTGGCTAGGAGTGGATGGTCTTTCTCGTCTTTGATATGTGATAAGTGGATGTGGGGGCAAAACTTGAGGTGCCAAGATTGAAGGAGGAGAAGTAGTTCTCTACTGTTGTGGAGCTTGTATGGAAGGTGGAGAAGTAGGAGTCGAGATATGAGGAGAAGGAATATTACCTAATTGTTGAGAGACACCATCAGAAGCAGATGTGATAGCTTGTGGGCATTGAGTGACCGTGGGCAATGTAGTCACCAGTGGTGGAAGCTGATAAGAGGAATTTAAAGTTGAATTATTATCCTCTTTGGTTGGTTGTTTTATAGAAATATTATCCCAAGCTACATTATCCTTACTTCTAAAATCTGAAAAAATATTTTGAGAAGGAAAATTTTATTCTAAGAAAATATATGCCTGGATATATATATATATATATATATATATATATATATATATATATATATATATATATATATATATTTGGAATTAACTAGATCAAAACACTAATGGCTATAAAATTTATTAGAAAATCCTAAATAAACACATGGTGTAGATCAAGGTTCTAGTTTATTACTGGAATAAGGTTTAAGCCATGGGTAGTATAAGCATCCAAAAATATTGATGGAGTTATAATTAGGCACTGTTTGAAATAGGATTTCAAAAGGTGATTTATTTTGTAAATTTGGTGTAGTCATCGTATTGATCAAATAAACTGCTTGATGGCATGCATAACTCCAAAAAGTTGAAGGTAAGGATGCTTGGTGTAACAAGGTGCGGGTTGTCTCAATGACATGCCGATGTCGGCGTTTAACTAAGGCTACCAGTTGGGGTGTGTATGGGGACGACACTAAGTGTTCAATTCCATGTGTTTTTAAATAGGAATCTAATTTTTGAAATTCACCACCATCATCAGTGTACAAGGATAATATTTTTGTGTGAAAATGTCTTTCAAGCAAGAGATGTAAGGTTTGGAAGATTTTCAAAACTTCTGTTTTAGCTTTGAGTGTGAACAACCACATATATTTTGAAAATTGATCAACAAATAAAACGTAGTATCATTTTTTGTCAATTGATAATACCAGAGACGGCCCCTACAAATCACTATAAATTAAATATAATTTCTTATCACTGTGCAAAGAAGTTTTTGAGAAAGGCATCTTATGCCTTTTATTGGAATAATATGAATTACAGATAGTACCAGTTTTTGAATCAAAAAACTGGAATGGAAAAATCAAGCAGAAATTTATTTAGAGCACGATGATTAGGGTGGCCTAGTCGTCGATGCCACAGGTGATATGGGACAACAACATTGCATTTGGGAGGACCTTCAACATCGCCCGGTGACCACTCATACAACCCATTTCTAGTCCATCCCCGAACCAATGGCGCCCCCGTAGTCAGATCCTTCACAAAATAAAAACGAGAAAAGAATTCAATAGAGGTCTTATTGTCTTGAAAAAACTTAGAGACAGAGAGTAGATTGTTTTGAATGGCTGGAGAGCAGAGAACATTTTGAAGATGGAATTTGTGATTTGATGCATTAATGTTCACATTACCAGTATGGGAGATTGGAATGGTATTACCATTGCCCATGACTATATCTTCTGAACCATGGTAGTCTTGCATAGTGGCTAGACTTTGAGTATCCAAGACAATACGATGTGTTGCACCACTGTCAACGATCCACAGAGCTTACTGATTTTGGAAGCGTGCAGCATAATTAGCGCGAGCTTGAAAATGATTGTGAGACCGTGTCCGACATACACGAGCAGTATGTCCTCTACCATCACAAAGCTGGCGGTAAATGTTGTTGTTGGGAGGCTGCTGTTGCTGATTGTTGCGCCTGGGCTGCTGATTATTGCGCCATGCTTGATTGTGACTTTGTTGATTGAGATTGTTGTTGTTGGGCGCATTTGATCGCCGATTGTTGTTGGATCCCTGGCGTGTAGGAGTTGACGCAGTCCCCTGAGCAATATTAGCAGTTATTGGAGCAAAAGGAGTCCTTTTGGCTTCCTCATGATGAAGAAAAAGCTCATAATAAAGGAGCTTTTCATATAGTTCTTCGTATGAGATTGTTGAATCTCGAGCTCGGATGGCAGCGAAAAGGCCTCGGAATTCAGATCCAAGTCCAGTAAGAATCTTGACAACCAGTTCTTCATTGGAAACGGGGGATCCAGCAGTGGCAAGTTCAACACATAGTGAGCGAACTTGATGAAGATAATCTACAATAGGGCGAGAGTCCTTGGAAAGGCGGCGAGACGGTCTCGAAGACTAAAGATACGAGTTTGGGACTTGTTTGCATAAGCAATATGCAATGCATCCCAAGCCATTTTGGCATTGGCAGCAGAAGCAACTATACTAGCAATTGTTGAGTCTATAGATGCCAAGACAACATTTTGTATGAGCTGATCTTGCTAAAACCAAGCAAGAAAATCAGGATTGAGTACTGCTTGGTTATTTGCAGAGATAGTCTGAGAGGGGGTTGGTTTCGATCCATCAAGGTGACCAAAGAGATTGTGTCCATGCATAAGCATGGACATCTGAGCCTTCCATAGTGAAAAGTTATGGCTACAAGCTAGTTGGAGCAGTTGGGCTCCTGATACCATAAAGAGTGATAAAGGCAGAAGAAGAACTTATTTTGTATTGATCATAAGGTTGGCTTTATATAGCCAAGTATAGTACATAAAAGTTGTGAATAATGTAACAACTTAGAGAGAATCTAGGATACATAGAAACCTATGTGAATAACAATCCTAAACAAAAGGAATCTGATGAGCACCAAAAGAGATATTAAAAAACAGAATAGCAAAAAGTCCTATACAGAAGGATTATTAGACTTCACTTATGATCCTTGTATGATTTTCATTACTTCGAATCCAGCATTTTGAATCAACTGGATAATATGCACATGAGAATTAAAAATAAGAACTCAAACAACCTCTTCCAATTAGAGGATTGAAATCCAATCCAATCAACACAAGTCAAATAAATTAACAATATATGTAGAATAAATCAAATGATAGAGTCAGATCATAAGTTCCATCTAAATCCAACAATGAAAGGATTAATAGTACATCATAAGTTGGAGAGTGTCACGTCCAGTGGTTTCTTCAATTTCTCTTTTAATATTCATAGCTGAATCCTCAACAGAGTCCGGGCAGCCATACAGTTCAATAAGTTGGAGTGTTGGAATATCGGCAAAGCTAGGAGGGATCGCGTCGAGGGAGTAACAACCTTTTATGAGTAGCTTCTCAAGCACGGGAAAGGATTCCTCTGAAGCTTTCCATTCTCTTAGATCCATCCACTCTAATGTCAAGTATTTAAGTGCCTGGAACTCCATTTCTCTAACGTCCCAACACTCTTTACCCAATAATAATCCCCAGATTATTTTGAGTTTCTCAAGTTTCTGCAGTCTTGCTATGTTTGATGTTAATTCTTTCGTTATTGAAAAGTGGCGAATCCTCAAATTCTTAAGATTTGAAGGGAAGACAAAGTAGCTCTCCCATCCAACTGAATGCGGGTAGCGATAAGTCTTACATGGGCATTCAAGGTCAAGAGATTGAAGGCGTGTATGAACTTCCGATATGGGAAACAAAGAACGACAGGGTAAACTTTCAAGGCTGAGACCCAACTCTTCTAAATTCGGAAACCTCCACCACGACCTTGGATTTCTATCATCGTACACACGAAGATTGCAAAATGTCTTCAGGTTCTCCAGCAATGTTTCTGAAGATTCTTCTTCCTCGTTTTCCAATAACAAGAAAACTTTTCTCATATTCACATGCCTTAAATTGTTCATTTTCCAGAGACCAGACGAACGTGGGAATAATGTCTTTCTTGAAGCAACCTTTAGAGTGTGAAGATCGTGTAGGTGTGATACCCACTTGAATTCAAATTGATCTTTGACATAAAGCGCAAGGTACCTCAAGTGAGTTAGCAATTTTACTGTTGGAACCCATGATGAACTTGTTTCCACATCCATCAAATGCAACACCCGAACAAGTTTTAATTCAACAAGTAAACGTAAAGGATTTGATCGGTTTTTCCATGTTTCAAATTCTGGATGAGCAATGAACTCCAAAGACGGCTTAGAACACTGACCAAAACACTTTGTACTTTCCTCGGACTCGTGTATTGTAATCTTATCCACCTGATATTCACAATGATCTAATTGTTCCACCAGATCATCATGAATATAAGTGCATAACCGCGATTCCTTAGTATACAAATGTTTATATGGATTGTATGGCACTATAAGCTGCACAAACTTTTCTTCTCTAAGTTTTGCTGAGCAAAACTCACGCACTACATCATGAAGTATGCAGTATTTTATGTCACCATTACGTCTCCTTTTAGAGACCATTACTAGGCTTCTGTTAAGCAGATCATTCAAGCAAACTCTAGCTGCTTCTTCCATATAATTCTCTGTGTCAACATTCAGTACAAACTCTTCGGCTATCCACAAATTCAGCAAAGCAGACACTGGAATCTTATAGTCTTCTGGAAACAAGCCCATGTAAAGAAGGCAAGGCTTTAAGTGGTCTTCTAAATGCTCATAACTTGATTGTATTACCTTCATGCTCTGCTCTCCTAAAGCATGAGAACTCAAGTCATTTGCAACCTCAAGCCACAAGGACTCCTGCCTTTCCATCTTCACAATAATCCCGGCAATCAAGACTATTACAAGAGGCAATCCCTTACAATGTTCCGCAACTTGTAAACTTGCTTCCAATAGATTGGGTGGACAACTCTCTCCTTGAAATACTTTCTTAATCAATAATTCCCAACTCTCTTCCAATGTTAGAAATCTAAGAGAATAAGGATCACTGCGATGTTGAAGATGCTTAGCCACTTGTTCAATTCGAGTTGTAACCATCACTCTACTTCCATCTTCACCCTTAGGGAAACATAATCCCAAATCTTCCCATGCCTCGACTTCCCATATATCATCTAATACGATGAGGTATCTCCTGCCTATTAGAGTCTTCCGCAACTTGTCAGCTATGTCATCGTCCTCTTTGATTTCATAGTTGCCACCTGTAGCTTGTTTAAGAATCTCAATCAACAATGTCCTCTCTATATATGTTTGCGAAACAGAGCACCATACTCTAGCATCAAAGTGATTAACAATAGAAGGATTGTTATACACTTTCCTGGCCAAGGTTGTTTTACCCAATCCTGGCATTCCAAAGATTGAGATAACGTCCAGCTCCTTTGTTCCTCCAATCAATTTCTTCATTATACTTTCTGCATCTTTCTCAAAGCCCACAACTTCCTCATCGATTGATGGCAAGCTACATTGGACGGAAGGCCCTGCCGAAGAAAGAATTCCTTCTCCACAAGTCTCAACTACGTCCATGTCAGTTGTTGAAAACTAGCGCCTTTTGTATCTTTTGAGATTATGAAAACTGCAATTTAACTGCCTTAGAGTTAATAGCGCCTCCACCTTCCATAAAAGAAATGAAAGAAGCAATAAGAATCTTCATAACAATTTAGAGAAAACCCCCAAACCACAAAATAATGGAGTAATAAAGTAATTAATGCAACATCGAAAGTCTTATCTATACTATATTAAAAGCACGAAGGCTCTTAGCGAAATGTCATTCGCTTTTAAACCACAAAATAATGGAGTAATAAAGTAATTAATGCAACATCGAAATGTCATTCGCCTAATATCTAGGACTTTAAAATTAACTAAATTTAATATATAAAATACTTCCTTATTTGAACTATGTAAAAGCTCCTAATATTTAGAAATCTAAAATTAAATAATATTTTACTTAAAAATTCCTTATTTAAATTGTTTAACTATTTTCCTTAAATGTGACTTTTCCACGTTTCTAAGTTGTTCATATTTCCTTAAATTAGATATTTCCATAGCCTAGGACTTAAATATGAAGATATCATCAATTTTGTAAAGTTTAGTTTAGGTAATAAGCTCAAAGACAAAATCAAAGTTAGAGCCCTTTTGTTAAGGAGACGATAATAGTTTATTAATCATAATTAATAAAATATTATATTTAAATAGCTCAGTATAATTTTTAGGCAAGAAAAATAATTGATTGTTATACTATTGTTTAGGTTTTATCTTATAGTGATCTTTAAATTCAAGTAGAGTAGTTTTCACTTAAAATTTTAATAATTAGTAATTACTATATCTCTTCATATTTGAATTGATTATAGCATTCTTGCGAGACGGGAATGAAGAAGGTATGGGTTGATCTAAATTTGGGTTAAATGTATGTGTTATTTGGATTTATATTTACATCTTTATTTTAGATTTTTTTTTATTAGTGTTTGCATTATATGTCTCTGAATTCTGTGTGTTAGAATTTTTTCCTTTGCTGATCTATCTAATATAATCAATATTAATCATTTTTAAGAACTCACACCTTTTTAGTTTTATTTTATTTAATAATACTTTTTTAAAACGCATTGCAAAATATTGTTTACCTTAAATTCAAATATAATATTTATGTAATTAAAAAAATTAGATTTATCGAGATAGAGTACACGTGCAACGCGCGTATCGTAAGACTAGTATGTCTAAAGGTCACAAATATATACTAACTACTTTCTTGATGCGTGCGTTGCACGTGTTATTCCGTACAAGCAGTAAAAAAATGAAAATATTATTAAAACATGTGAAATATTACACCAAAATATCAACAGAAAAAAATACAAACTAAAAATAATAAATAGTTTTAGAGATGTAGTGTTGAACTCAAATTGACTGGATAGCTCTGGAAGATCAATAATTATATTTAGTTAGACAAGTGAATTTTATAATTACATAAATTTAGTTGTTATGAATATAATATGACCGTATATTTCACCTAATATTTTTTTGTAGATATTGTTCTTGAAGTTGTTCCATTTTGATGTTTCAATGAAATGATTCGTGCAACAAATAAAATGAGAAACTAATAGTACTTATTTATACATGATATATTTTCTTTAAAGAATGGAAGAATTAAATGTTTGTAAAATTTTGTATACAATTAAGTAAGAAGGGACTGGCAATAATAAAAACATAACAAAAAGAAAAAAAAAATTCCATAGTTATGCAAAATTATACAAGAATTTTGAAATATTAATTGCAAAAGGTTGAGGGAACCAAAAGGTTTTGTACTTATTTATTTATGAAGGTATAATTTTTTGAAGGGTATCATAGTCACTTAATTTATAGGATTATTTTGGTCTTTTACATTCAATTTTTGATCTTCATGCTTATAATATAGTATGATGATCAATATGAATAAAAGGACTAAATCTCCTACCCCTCCAAACCAAACGGCCCCTTTTTGGTGGACTGGTCATCACTCGTTTGTCTAACATGATTGGTGTCAATCTATTTAAATTTGACCTAATCCGTCCATTTGACACCGATAGTGGTTGTTTGATGTTCTTTCGCTTTTTGTAGAGTGAATTTCATTTTACTCCCTTAACTTTTTAGTGGAGGGAAATAATACCCCCTTCACCTTTTGAATAGGAAAGGAAATCCCCTTAGACTCAAAAGTTTACTAGAAAAAATAAAATATTGTTGCTGGAATTTACAAAAGTCTATCCAACTCGGATCCTGAAATATTTTTAGCATATTTTGATCATATAATTATGAACTACAATATAAATGGAGAGACAATACCAGCAATTTCAGAAATTACATAGTAATAATAGAGCATTTTGTAGAGAAATGTATCCATTAATTTGAAGATGAGAAAAGTTACAGAAAAACACATTGTAATAATCCGACCGGTCGTTTTGAACATTTGTACTTCTCTCGGTAGTAGACGGATATGAGTAGCTCTATATGATGTATTATGACTTATGTAAATCGCCGGTTTTGGTTTTCAGGTTATTCGGAATCGATTTGGAAGAATGAATTTTACCGTTTAAGCTTTAAGTTGGAAGAGTTGACCAAATTTGACTTTTTGGTATTTGACCTCGAATTGGAGTTTTGATGGTTTCGTTAGCTCTGTTGGGCGATTTTGGACTTAGGAGCATGTCCGGATAGTCATTTGGAGGTCCGTAGTTGAATTTGGCTTGAAATGGCGAAAGTTGAATTTTTGGAAAGTTTGACCGGGAGTGGACTTTTCGATATCAGATTTGGATTGTGGTTTCGGAAATTAGTATAGCCTCATTATGTCATTTGGACTTGTGTGAAAAATTTGGATTCATTTCGGGTTGGTTCGCTATGTTACGGCACGAGTTATGGAAGTTGAAAAGTTCAAATTCATCAACTTCAAATTAAGGTGCGATTCGTCGTTTCGATATTGTTATGTGTGATTTGAGGCCTCGAGTAGATTGTGTTATGTTATGGGACTTGTTGGTATATTTAGACGGGGTCCAGAGGGGTTCGCATGAGTTTCGGACGATGTTTAGAACATTTTGGAAATTTTGGCTAAGGCTGATTTTTTTAAACAGTCCTGGTGTGACTGCACCTGTGAAATTTTAGGCACAGATGCTACGTCGCACAAGCGAGGCAGAGGCCACACAATCTGCATAGCAGGATCAGGGCAGTGTCGTAGGTGCGAGGCTATTTTTCGCACCTAAATGATCGCAAAAGCGGATTTTCTGCCTCAGGTGCGAGGGAAGGCTACCAGTGCTTTTCCACAGGACCGAGATTTTGAACGCACATGTGAGTCCGTAGAAGCGGATATTTGGTTCGTAGATGCGAAGATGCTAGGCAGAAGCTATAAAATCAAGGTTTTGGTTCTTTTGTCACATTTTGAGATGTGGGACTCGGATTGAGGTAATTTTTGGAGCAATTTTCGTCACAACTATTAGGGTAAGTATTCTACACTTGGTTTTAATCTTATTTCATGAATCTATCTTCATTTTTGGCAATTGATAGATGAATTTGAAAGAGAAATTCGGAGTTTTAGCCTAAAATTTCATAATGTGAATTTTTGAGTTTTGAACATCGATTCAGAGTCGGATTTGAGTGAAACTAGTATGGTTGGACTCGTAATTGAATGGGTTGTCGGATTTTGTGAGTTTTGTCGGTTTTCGAGACACGGGCCCGGGTTGGAAGTTTTAACCGATTTTGAACTTTTGATTAAGGATTCGACCTTTATCATTTGAAATTATTTTCTTGGGCTTTATTTGATGTATTTGAGTTGCTTTTGACTAGTTTTGAGCATTTCGGAGGTCGGTACGTGCGAGATGGCATTTTTAGAGCATCGCTTAGCTTGTTCGGTATTAGAATTGGCTTGTTTGTGGTAAGAAACACCTCTAAACTTGGTGTTGAGGGTATGAAACCCCGAATTACGTGATATGTGATTGGTGTTGAGGTGACGCACATGCTAAGTGACAGGCATGTGGGCGTGCACCGTATGAATTGGGACTCCGTTATTTCTATGGTACTGTGTAATTACCTGATCTTACTTGTAACCATGAAATTTCTACGTATTTGAGCTATTGAGTTGCGATCTATGTTGGAAACCATATCTAGGCTACATGCTTATCCTGTTGGGGCTCACTGAGGTTATTTCTACTGTTGAGTTATCTGCTTCCATTGCTTTATATACTCAGTCATACGCATTCATATGCATATCATATCTCAGTCTTTGTTACCATTTATTGCATATTATATCATTATTTGGGCTAGTTTCATGGTATTGTGAGCCCGAGAGACTGGAGAGGTTAATGACTGAGTGAGGCCGAGAGTCTGAGTGTGAGTGACATTATGGGATCAGGTTGCACACCGCAGCATGTTATATTGATTACATATATGAATCGGGCTACACGCCGCAACATGTTATATTAATTACATATATAGGATCGGGTTGCACGTCGCAGCAGTTATATTGATTTATGATAGCGTTGGGGCTGAAGGAGCCCCACCGGAGTCTGCACACACCCCAGGTGAGCGCGATTGATTATATTGAAGGATGCATTTATATATACAGGGATGGATCTTCCCCACGGGCTGGATTTGGCCCTACTCAGTACTGAGCGACTGTTGGTCAGTTGATGTATATATTCCGGGATGAATCTTCCCTAGGCCGGATTGGTAATATACAGTACTGAGTGATTGAGCATGATGAGAGAAAAGTGTGAGACATTGAGAATGAGCACTCTGAGAATGTGAGTACATGAGTTCATCTTTGAGATACATGGCATTGACATGCACACATGACATACAGGCTTAAAGATGCATTTTTCCTCATGTTGTACGATATCACGTCATTCATGACGTCTCACACATATTGATATATGGGCTGGAAAGAAAATGAAATATATTATTTATTATGGAAAGGATTTCTGGAAAAAATTTACAGTTTTCAACTTACTCATATTTTCGATGAGTTCGGTAAAGGATTTGGGTTTTCATTACTATACTTGAAAAGCGGAACTATTTTTCGGGAAATTATGAAAAGGCAAAGCATTTTATCCCTGAGTTACTTCTTTTATTACTTGCTTTGTGTTGTTATGAGCTGTTGTTGGCTATTGGATGTTGGACCCAACCTTTGTTCCAGCTCGCCACTACTTTCAACCTAAAGTTAGGTTTGTTACCTATTGAGTACATGGGGTCGGTTGTACTCATACTACACTTCTGCACCTTGCGTGTAGATGTTGGCTGTCGATGTTGTTGTGTTCGATGGGAGCTGGATTTGAAGATGTACCTGCGTTC